>NC_048273.1:15008081-15195581 GCF_009762535.1 Notolabrus celidotus | reverse complement strand
CTCTTATAAACTGACTGTACACCGCCTCTGTAGCTACAGACTACAGGTTGATGTTGCTGGTAAGCTTGCTGTGGTGAAGCATCTGGCAGGCCAAGAGTCAAAATTTGACTTTGTAATAGGTGGGGACCAAAACATAGCTACAAAGATAATACATATTGTACGTCAGGCTCCCAGCAACACAACTCTTAATGAAGGATTATGTTGCTTAATGTAGTCCTCACATATTCTTGAACTTCCCCTTAACAAGTGCACCCCACATGTAAGAGCCACAGACAAAGACAGAGCGTATACCATACGGAGTAGACATAAAAACAGATGCACTGTCTCACCTCATGCTTGCCCTTCATCCTGCAGATCCTGATGTCATTCTTGTTCGACTCCCACGTTCTCTTCTATACATGAAAAACACACGAGCACTGCTAGTTAGCTACACTTGCATTTCACTGTGGCAGAAAATTACATTTTTTCGACCTGATGACATTTAAATTAGAAGGTGTGTGTAATCTGTCTGAAAGGTGCTCACCTTGCTGTAGAACATCTCCTCTGATGCTACGGTGTCCAGCTCCACACGGTAAAGGTCATCCCTAAAAAGGGACAGAGAAAGAGGTAGAGAGTGAGGCAGTTAGCCAACCCAGCACTGCCCAATGCTGGCGATAGGAAAATGCACTAAACAAACCATGTATACCATTTATACAGCAGAAGTACAGCACACTAACAGTGCGAGCTCAGAACAGTGCATGGTGAGTCAGATTTTCTTTTGGATAAGATCCAGGTCACACACCTAATACAAACTGGGAGTATGAATATTATCACTTTATATAAAATCTCTGTAGTTTTACTACTAAATAATTCTTTGCATGCAGCTGTGTAATGCATACATATTGGAGACATCTATTCATTTTTAAAGCTGATCAGACCCTAAGAGATTAGGGGACAGCTTTACACTGTCTTCCATTTCTCCAAGTGTACATATATATGAGAAATGGTACTCGACTGCATAATGCTGTCTCATATTTCCCCTTCGTCTCTTGCCTCTGCTCATTAAACTTGACTTGCTGCATCAAATTTTCTCCACAGCCCAGAATGCAGCTTATCATTCTTATTCAAAAGCTTGAAATTGAATTAATGGATGACTTAATCAAGTAGTTATACTGATGCTCGAGCACCCCCGCTTTCTGCCTACATGTGGCCCGCAACACTATGCATGTATTCATGATACTCCAAACACTGCTTTCTCGCACTTTTAATTTGCTGATAATTCTGCAGTAACCTTGGATGTTCCTCTGAAAATGCTAACGAAATGAGAGTGGAGCTAGGCAGCTAACGGCTGACGTTTGCATATTGATCAAGGCCTTGATATCTGCTGGGATGCATCTGAAGCTCAGGCTTCTTCTGCGCTGAGGACCATGCAGGCTTTGAATGGGCTAATCTGTAAATCTACCACACCTGTGTTATTGCAGCAGTATCGATTCCTATCTCTGATCCGGCTCTGCCTCCCATCTATACTGCATGTTCCCTCGGTTTCTCTTTTTTTATGAAACAGGGAGGGGTCATCAATTCTGCATCCATATACAAGGGCCTGCTCTTGTGAGTATTTAAACACCTGAGTGTGTGTTTGCATCTCTTATTTTTTCTCAGAACAAAGCTATGAAAATATGTGCATTGTGAGAGCACAGATAGGCCGTCAAGTTACTCCTCTCCTGAATAATTCATCCTCTTTCCTTGAGGCATGTTAAAAGATTCCCACTCCTGGTCAACCTTGTTGAGCAGGAAAACGACTAACGGGCACAGAAGTGCGAAATCACCAAACACTTGCCTGGTGCGTCCCAGCTTAATAGGTCAGAGTTTAAGCATCCTTCAAACACTGGAGTGGGCCAGAGTGTGAGGCGTAATCTAATCCAGGATGCTTCAAAGTTGCTTCGGCATTAACATAATGAATATAGCATCAAGCCTTCTAGTCAGTGTGGCTAGCATCCAGGAGTGTTGCTTCTGATAGTGCAGAGGAGGAGAATTATTTATGCTGCTGCTTGTTTTTCTTCAGCTCTTCTCGTACCTTGCAGGATGGATGAATCATGCAAAACCTGTGACTTTTATGTTTCTTGTTTGTACAAGGGTTTTATTGTGGGTATAAGGTGGACTATATGTGTTAGAAGGTTTGGATTCGAGAGGCTGACTAATGTATGAACATGCAAGTAAGGATTCATTGTTAATTTTTTTTGCAGGGTGTCCTCAGCCTTGAAAAACTCACCAGGCGATTAACTTCCAAAGACACCTTGACTCGCCTTACAAAATCTACAAATCAAAAGTGTCCTGTGTAGTTCACTTTGTCTGCTTTTTGTATAGGCCGTGCACGTGCCTGAGCTGCTATGTCATCAACGCCTCTGACCCTTTTTGACCTGGCTAATCCAAAGTCAACACGACTGAAGAGAAACTGTCAAAATATCCTTAATTTCTGACTTGACCAGCTGATGAACTTCCTCCCTCTTGGCTTGCCAAACAACAGCAGGCTCAATGTCCTGACATCTTAAGCTGTCAAGTTTCCTATATTATTACTTAGTTTCAGAACTCTTCTTCCACGTCCCTGTGAGCAGCACAGAGTCTTTTTGAGCCTGTAAATGTGCGGAGAAAAAGCTGCTCCACTGGATGAAACTGAAATGGAAAGATTTGGGCTGACCACTGAGTTACCCTGACACTTCTGCTGACTGAGGCAAAATGCCGTGGCATGGCTTTGAGTGAGTCTGAAGTCACCAGGATGCTGTAAATATGTGCCCCAGTAAGCAGCTTGCATGGTTTAAGACTAACAAGTGAGTTTCAGTGCTTTTTTCCTTCTTAAAAGTGTGCATGGTTAAATTTTGCACTACACTCTCAGTTCATTTAGTTAAAGATCTTGAGGCACTAATTTCACAGTACTTAAAAAAAACCTCACTTATTGAACATGAGGATGCAAAAACAACATCTATCCCAAACACCATGGAAAGATGAATCTGAACAACTGGTAAATTATATATAGTGTGACAAGAAAAACTGTCACCAAAAATAAATCAAATTTGAGTTTCATTTCCAACTACATGGTTAATGAAGTATACTCACATGTATAAGATGCATTTTGAGCTATTGAGTGGGTGTGAAATACATTGTTGTTCTATGTTTAAAGCAACAGTACCGGTAAAAGTTGCCTCAGGAACTCTTTCCCAGATTATTTTTAAGTTCAAAGCTTCAACAATGAGCTAGTTGATTGATCATCAGTTTACAGGCTGTGTGACAAATTGTTGTCATGGACTCTGTCTGTATGATGTTATCCATTGGTTACCGAAGTGGTGTTAAGAGCCCCAGCAATGGTGGTGTTGGAAATGTTGGAAATGCTGACTCAACCAAACTGTTGATCAGTCTTACCATAGGCAGAGATGTTGAGCTGAGGGGGATCACAACAGGATGACCTGTCCTTCAACTCGCCATTACCCTAATTATGCAAATTAATGCATAACTCTTAGCCGAAATAGTTTCAAAACTGATGATGTATAAAACACAATCCACTCCCTGTACAGTTGTTACAGTTAAAAAAAATGAGTTATGGAGACCAGAAGTTTAAATGTGTTTAATTCCACTGTGAAAATGTTCATTCTGAGATATCGAATGGGGTTTCCTTGGCTGCTCAGCTCAGTGTCAATCCCCGACCACAAAGACATTCTTTTTCTTGTCAGCATACTAAACTTTCTCTCTTTTCAGTCTGCAGCTGATCAGTCTGGCAGCTTTACCTCCCAAGCTTCCCAGCCTTTTCCACAACTGAGCATCTTCTCTGTCTATCTGCTGTGAGACATTTGACCTGGCCCAGTCTGCTGTGTGGACCTCGGTGACCTCTGAGGTCAGCGTCTGTGGGCTAATAAATAGAGCAGCTTCCCACCAGGTAGTAGGCCGGCACACTTTCCACCTTTTTTACCTGATGCTAGAGGTAAACACACAGATGCAGATGGCAGGGTAATATAATTGAGAGTTAGATTTGTTTCTTTGGTAATATTTGCAATAGGTAAACAAACTCCACTGGATTTTTATTTGTGAGTGTTAGCCCTTTGGATGTGACTAAGGCCTGAAGACCACAGGATCCACAGCTGCTCTTCTTGACAGCAATGAAATGGGGCTTAACGCAGCAAGGAGCTTTACTCCACCTGCCACCAGCCAAAAACACGGTTTACTTTCATTTAGCAAAGGATGGGGAGAGGACAGGGAGAGGTAGCTGCTCTCAGCGGGTGCTCAGGGCAGGGATTTAGCAGTGCTTGCAGTCTGAGGAGCAGCTATGCTAATGGTGACAGGATTTGGGGATGAGTGAGGCGTCTTATCAGGCCGTGCACTCTGCAGGAGCTTTTGGCAGTCAAACCTGCCACCTCCCAGGTACTTATTTATACATCATACATTTAAAAACTCTGCCTTCCCCCGGGGCTGTCAGTGGCTCACACAAGCGTTTGCGCATGGATCTATCATTTACTGTCAGGAAGCCGCAAACAGTATTAGCCACTTACAAGAAATATATAAATATAGTCATGAAACACTTTCTCTGAATCTCTCATGATGCCATCAACCTCTCTCGCCTCTGTCGTCTTTCTACCTGTCAGTCTAGAATTTCATTATCATCTGGTTAGCGGAGACATTCGTATTAGTTTACCTTTGCTTTTCAGGAAGAATTCCTTCAGTTGTAAATTGAAATGAAAGTCTCTCAGGCTGCTTCATGGCTTTGCTCATATTTTAAAGCAGACCTGTAGACTACAGTAGTCATAGTTATCTTTAGGCAGTTATACTTTATCGTGCAGTGGCCATGTGCATGCTTGTAGACCCCCTCAGTGCAGACAGAATGGCTGGAACCATGTTACATAGCTTGATATATTTACTACCATGTCTCAGTAGTGAGGTTAGACCAGCTGGAGGCCAAGGACTGGGTCATTTCCTGGACCACAGTGGCGTCTCTTATTGAAAACCACTTCAGTCCCCTCTTAGACAGCCACTACAGCAAATAACGATCACCATATGTTGGAACCCACTGTGTCTCATTTTTTGCTGCATGTCTAAAGCGGAATTATTTTCTGACAACAGGAGCAGTAAATCTTGAGGTGTGTGTTTTTTGTTAGTTCAGTCTGCTTCATGTCGGCTCCTGAATGGCTCCAGGGAGCAGCAGATGTAGCTTTACAGTGTAAACTTGGTGCAGCTGAGCAGGCCGTCCTCGTCTGGCTGTCCTGACCACCAGGGTTACTGTCAGCATCAGCACATTCACCAGACTGACAGACATATGGGGACCATCCCCATATGGACACCAACCTAGAAAACATTTGTCACGCCAAATATCCGGCTTGCATTAAGCTACTGTAACAGATTTGTTGGGTCTATGTAGTGAACCTACAACAGTGCATCATTTTATTTTATTACATGTATTTTATTGTGAAAATCAAAACCAACTGGCTATCAAGTTTTCTGGGGCACTGACTTCCATGTTTTAAAGCAGCAAAGATCTGCAGAGGAATCAATACACCTCAGCATGATTATTTTTTACTATTGAAAACAGAGGAACAGAGGAAAGTATTGTAGCTAAGGTTGTGTTACACTATTAACCTTCAATATAAACCCCAAACATAAACTTCTTGTATAAAAAGCCTTGGCCTGTAGCTTGTTATGAGAAAGAATAATCTGAGTAAACTTGTCTCACTTGTAAGCAGAGCCCTTATTGTGACTTTGGGTGATAAAACACTAGCATGGTCAGTTAGCATGTTTGTGATTAACTTATTGGCTAAAGTAGTTCAGCAGCTAGCCATGTGAGTAGTCATTGCTTACACAAGCTAAGCACAGTATATTTCTCAAGGATTGTCAGGTTAGCTATCTGTTCATCCTTTTTGGTGCAAACAAGGCTTCATTTTTTTTTTATACCAGTTTTTTTCGCATACCCTACAGTTGCCAGAGTTGTTTGTGAATAGCTTTGATCAAACTTGAAGAATATCGTCAAGAGTGTTGTTGTTTGTGTGAGCTGTCATGTGCCTTGTTTTTCCTTTATAAACTGCACATTGCATTTTAACCTACTCTACTCCAAGCAGTACTTAGATGTTGTTTTCCTTTGAGCTATTTGCTAATATTAGCATGCTATCATGTCCACAGTTAGCTTTTGGAAACACAGACCAAAGTGTAAACAAGAATGTAATATTCTAATTTAGTCCTGCCATAATTCATAAAAATCATCAGGGCACATTTACCTCTCTACAGAAACACTGATGGTGTGTTTTGATAGTAAATTTAGGTTTGAGGCTCGCCCACTGTAACTCCTAAAATAATGTCCAACAAAACTAGCTTATTTTGTTGCCAGGCAACAAATGCAGTGATAACAGACAATCCAACTGATATGAAAGCTGAAAATGTCTCAGACAGAGCTATATTTATACTTGTATACGTGTGATGCAAGCAGTCAAAAACATTTCACCAGTGCCTGAAAGCTTATTGTTAATGCAGATAAAAGAATTGTTTATATGTACATCAACCAGTATGTCTGTGTGCATGATGATAAGGATTGTACCTTGCACCAATGTAGAGTGTCCGGTTGACTTGGAGGACCCTCTGGATGAGTAGAGGCTCTTCTCTCAGCGATGACCGGTGAGGTCGGCCCAGAAACACTGGATGTCTCCTCACCACTTTCAGAAAATGACAGATAAAAACATACAATGTATGACCCAAAGCAGACATCCATCATTTCTGACAGAAAAAAATAGCCAATCTAAAAGTGGTTTTGTTTCTGAGCCATATTCAAGGTTATGTGGAGACAAAGTTTGAGACCTGCATTTGAAATACAAGCATGTCTGCTGCATCGAGCACACAAGGGCACAGAGCCGAGACCCAAGAAACAAACAACCTGAAAATGAAAGATGTCTGAACTAAACCTCTCATGTCACTGCTATATTTGGACAATACATATTCAGCCGCAAAAATTCAAATATTTCAGAATGTGAGTCACACAGAGACAGGTGACATTTGAGGAACATCAAAAAGGTAAAACAACAAAAAAAAATTCAAAGTGTTTCAGAGGATGAAGGATTCGCACGTCAAGAGAGAAACCATCAGGGAGAAGATAAAAGTGCTGGAGCATTTTAAGTATGTTTTTCTAATGTTGTCCCCAGATGTGCAAAAACACTGAAGCGCATGTGATGTGAGGTAGAGAAATGACAGTTTCATAAGAAGCAGATGGATTTTATGTAAATACTGGATGGCTATCTATCTAAGACCTTGACCAAGGTGTATGATAGAGTTCTTCATCTTACATTTCCTCATCCTATCGCAGCTCTTCCATCATCTTCTTCATATGTGAGACTAAAGTGCATTTATCTGTTTCTGCTTCTTATTAACATGTTTGTCTCCTTTTGCTTTATTTCCATCCTGTAATCTTTTTCTTTACTATTTCCATCCCTCCATCCTTGGACACATGGTTGTTTTTTTTCCTACTTCTCTCCTTCATTTTTCTTTCTACTTTCCTCATCTGTAAATCAACATAATCCTTCATTTTCTACTGTAACTTTTTCCTGCCTTAGCCACTGCTGCTGAGTCTAACACAGAGCCATTGTAGCTCTCAGTAGCTTATACTGCTCTGTATTGATACGTCGAGAAGGGTCTGGCCTCAGCGGGGAAACCATCAATCAATATTATTGAACTGCAATCAATCAGCGTCTGGTCTGAGCTGGAGACTGCCAACCTGATATGGAGTCTTAAAGTCTGAGTGTGTAAGGATCTGCGTCTCTCGAGGCTTGGTGTGTGTGTGTCTGGGTCAATGTGTGGGAAAGCCCGTTCCTTCACTCTGGCCTCATTCCTGAGAGCGACCCCACACCTCCTGACCTATACACCAGTCGACACCCTCCGTGTGAGAGCCTGTCTGACAGCCACAGCCCACTGTGACCCTTAGCTTCACCATTTACCTCCCACAATTCAACACCGTCCCTGTTAAATCATGAGTCCACACTGCACACATCATGACCTAGCTGGCGACTATAGGGCAGGAAAATTCAGATTCAGAATCACATTTGTTTTAACTTGTGATATTCAATTATCACACAGGGTACATTTCTGTAACAGGAATGATAATACATCACACAATTTAGTACACTGTAAAAAAGTTAATTTATATTTTGTAATGAAAAAACTACAATCAGTAAAATAACTCAAAATGGAGTACTCCCATATTTTCCTTTTTGTTTTGTTTTTGCTTGAAACATTTAGTTTACGTGTAGAGTCAAATTTAAAATTTTCACTTTCTAAAAAAAACAATGGGAAATATAAACAAAAGCAACAAAAACAGGTTGTAACCAAGCGGCAACCTCCGGTCTAAAAATATGAGTCAATGCGGAAGTGTTAAAAGCTGCAGTTCATGCAGGATCCGCTTGAGGCTGGCTCCGGAAGTACCGGAAGTCACATACACATGAATGGGAAAAAGACGATCTTTACAGCAGAAATAAACATATTTATAGCCTGGTACAAAAGATGAGTGTAGTCTGGATAGATCATTTCTCGATGTCCTCTCACTGTTCAGGGGGTGAATTTTTTTCTAACGCGCCAATTTCGAAGATATTGAGATTACTAGTCTTCCAATGAGAGGCACAGCTGCCTGTGGGAACACTGCAGCTGTTGGCTAGGAGGCTCAAAGCCAGCCTCTTTACGTCACACTGGCTCGACAGAAGCAATATGGCTGCTGCTGCTGATTGGCTTCAAAACAGCGTTCAGAAACAGATGGGTGACGTCACGGATACTACGTCCATATTTTATACAGTCTATGGTTGTAACCTACCAATATTGCACGCTTAACTCTGAGATGAATTAGAAAAAAAAGGTACGACGTCTTAACTCTCCTGTTATGTTGCAGGTCAAATTGACCCATTTTAAAGCTCAAAAATTCCTTCCATCTTATGCAATATATGACTTCGAAACCAGCTAAATGCAACATAAAAATCTGGGCTGCATGTGACAGAAGAGGTGTCTCTTGTAATGTCTCAACATCACTTCATAAAAAATAAAAAATAAATAAAAATGTAAAATTAAATTTAAAAAAATCTGTCATGTTAAACTATTATGTTTATATTTAGAGCTTTTCAATGTACATTAAAAACGTTTTAACATGAATTTTCATAAAAACGAGTGAGTTATCCTCAATGAACCATGATCTTTGAGAATTAAAGAGCACCATTGCACTAAATATTGAGTTAAATGGTTAGTAATGGAGTTAATAATGAGATTTAAAAAATGTTTATTGGGATTTTTTTGGGTTCTGACACTTTTGGATCATTAAATATGCCCCTGGTGAAGTTGACCAAGGAACATTATTGCTGTCCCTTAGAAACAAACATAATAGGAGGGTTTAGCCCAAAAATTCTGAACTGAAATGCAAAGAAAGCTAAAAGCAGTATGTTGCAACCAATCCAAAACAGTTGATTTAAACATTTCAATAAGTGAGGAATGGGGATGGGGGGTGGGCATGCCACCCCTTCTAAACCCTGAAAAGGACATTACCTTCTGTTGGGATGAAGTTTAGGGGTGCAGGTTCCTCTGGGAAAGCCGAGCTGGTTGTTTGGAGCAGCCAACACAGCAGAAAGAAGAAGGGAGGGGCCACGGTCGCCATAGCAACAGAACGGCAGAGTCTGTGGAAATTTAAAGAATGACAGAAAAAGGGAGTGAGTAGCTGCTAAATGAGGCAGAGAAGTGAGACGTAAACATAGGCACAAACTCAGATCACTCAGTCACTAACTATTTGACTAACTGGCTGGGTGGTTTTCTCGACTGAACCTACGTTTTTGTATTCCTACAGCATCCCTGTCTCCTCACCCTGATGTGAAGGGAGATAAATAGCTGCCCAGAAGAAAAGATTAAGTCACCCACAAGAGGGGAAGTGTCCAATCAGACCTATGTGCAGTCAGAAAATTGCATAACCACATCAAACATCACACAGCCTGTGACAAATCCGGGAAAGTTAGAGGCTAAGGAAGAATCTTGGGCAATACAGAGAGTAATATGTTGTCTATAGCTGAATGGAAAATCTGTATAGGCAGAATGGGATCGAAATGCTCAATAACACTCCAGAAATAAAGCATTATCCAGGATATGAAAGACAGTGAGGAGAGCAGGGAAGTGGTGGTTTACTTAAATTAAATGCTTGCCAGCGCCACAAATCAGCTCTCTGACGGCGGAGCTAAACTGTCGGTATTTTTCATCGGAGGCACATGCAGGGCTTGGACATGATTCATGTGGAAATACAAATGATACCCAAATTAAGTTACCCTACATGATCCATCTTGAAAATGCATCAAGCACTCTGCCTCGCAGGGGGAAAAGCTCTCAGGACTGCTATCGACTTCAGCCACAAACCTCCGATGGCATGACTGGCTGGCCGCTATCTCTGCATGCTGTTACTGCAATTTTACTGCTGTAGCATGAGTGTGGTGGAATCCAGTGTGCATTACACAGGCACTTTGATTTACGGTGCCATTATTCT
Organism: Notolabrus celidotus; assembly: GCF_009762535.1. Taxonomy (NCBI): domain Eukaryota; kingdom Metazoa; phylum Chordata; class Actinopteri; order Labriformes; family Labridae; genus Notolabrus; species Notolabrus celidotus. The sequence goes on along the minus strand of NC_048273.1, from coordinate 15,185,086 downwards.
CAGCTCTGACTCATCTGTAATCACCCATCCTTTTTTTCCCCCCTGCTTTCATTCCTGGCATGGGATTGTGTTTTTACTAGAAATTTCACACTGTAATTCACTAAACCCCATAACTCCACTTTCATCTTGTTGTAATCTTATTCAAAATGCAACGTCAAGTAATTTGTTTTGAAAATCAAGTGGGGAGCTCTTCCATCCCCACTGCCGCAAACACAAAAACTTTGCATGCACAATTGCAACACATCAAATTTGAATACTCCTGGTTGAATTTCTTTATGTAAAACTCCTCAGCATTTTACTATGGTCACGGATGCATCAGGTGTAAAACAACGCAAACACAAACGGTCTGCTGATTGTACAGGATCAACAATGCACTGCATGCTCAATAACAGTCTCACTGTGGCAGTCTCAATCACACTTTGGCTCTCTGCTTCTGTACGGCTTCACTGCATTGTGTGTTTGTGAGCTTTAAGGCAATAACATTTGTTACATATTGTTAATTGAAGCTCCTGGGGGAGATTTCAGCTTGTAATAAAACAGACTGAAACAAGTGTGGATGCCTCTGTGTGAGAAACAAATCATCACAACAAAGAGTGGTGGCTTTTAAGTGCTGCATTGTCCCCAGGGGCGCAAAAAGTGACCCAAAATGTAATGACCTTTTCCTCACGGGAGCTTAAAGTTACAGCAACCAAACATGAAAGCAGTTTTCAACCGAAAAATTACTTAACATCTGCATTAGTTAAGTGCAATAAAATGAAAACATGACTAGTAAAATGTGGGCTATTAAAATGAAGAATCACACGCCACCCATCTGAACATTTTTTCCACATGATTTTGGAATCAAGTTTGGGACTCTGTTGTGTTGGGTGCTCCTTTTTAGGCTGGCCAGTGTTCTTGAATTCCTGACTGGGTAAGCTACGATAAGACTGGTGACATAGATGAAACCTAACTTTGAAGATTGTTAGAAGTGCTCAATGTCATAAAAATAACTTTTTTTTTTTTTACAGTTGCTCCTCCAATTCTCTCTCCCCCTGATGTCTCTTCTTCTCCATGCCAGTGTCTGAGCTGCTGTCAGAGGGCTGAACCCAGAGAGGTAAAATTAGGAAGGGAGTTAGATTTGACAGCAGAAAACAGACTCTGCTTTCAAATCGTATGATTGAAATTTCAATCGTAAATTTACAAAAAACTGCATGTATTTTGTATTAATTCCTGTATTTTCCATATCACAATGAAAGGAAGAGAATGTGTTGCAAAATCATACTTTGCAGCTCTACATAAAATGCTAAATGCAAAAACATAGCATTCATAGGATTTCAACAATCTTATAACAGATAATAAGGTAATATGAAAGTTGCACAAGTACAACAGAGTTTTTAAGTCACAGATCTATCCGTTTTTCTACTTTTATTTATCATAAGTTTGAATATTTAAGTTAACACATGCTAGTTATACCAACTGAAGTCTCAGTGCAAGTGTCCTGATTGTAGAAAATTGTAGTCAGGCAAGTATCATTGGCAATAAATTCTTCATTGTTTTTGTTCAGGAAGCATTGTTTTATTTCATTTAAAAAGTGTAATCCTTCATAAAGAAGTCCCTTTGAATTGGAAATGAGGGGCATTGCTCAAACCATGACAAACAACTACGAACCAAAACAAAAAGCAAAAGTATACACACATGGGATTTAACAAACTTTTGCCCAATATTGTAGATTCATAAGTAAAGTAGGAAAGTATCATAATGCAGTAAAATAATACAGAGCTTCTTCTAAATCTTAAAGCACAGAAAGTTCAGCAGAGAGTGAATACATATAATAAAATGCCACAACAAAGAAAGCTGGCAAACTGCTTGATAGTCTAGTTTCCTTTTCAGAGTCAGTGTCAGTATTTCTCTCTCTTTTCATTCACTCCCTCTTTTCCCCCACGGGTACAAACAGCCTTTGTGTAGCCCATCTCTTTAATGGAGTCCCAGACATAACCTTATCAGGACACATAATCTTTATGGGACATTTCTCAAATTCCCTTCTCTGGCATCAGAATAAAAGTGGGCGGCATGCTAATTACTCAACACCCACAAGCCAAATTACCAAAGGTGAAGGGGAAAGGGTCACAGAGAGAAGAAAGGAGGTCATGGGGTAAAGAGAGAAAGATGGAGTGAGGGATATGAGAGAGACATTAAGAGGGAGAGAAGATGAGAAGTCAGGAAGTCAGTACAACCAATCAGAGATTGTATTGTTTCTGCTATTAATAATGAATGAATAAATGTCAGGCGGCACGCATTCGATTAGTATAATTAGACACCCTGGGCTATACAATTTCATGGGACAGCAGAATAAGTAGATACACCAGTATAAAAGCGTGTGTGTGTGTGTGTTGTGTATGTGTGGGTGCACAAATGGTTCTGAGCCAAAGCATCACTGTAATTATGACAAATGGCTGCAGCCAAGTCCATTCAGAAGCCTTGCTGCGTGGCACACGCTGAGCAGTAGTACGCCATTACCAGTGAGCCACACATACTACAAGTCACATATACATTTTAGGAGCAGACACTAATCCAAAATATTCAACCCCTGGGTGCTATAGCACTCAGTGTTGGAAATTGAAATGGCAGTAGGTGTCACTGAAGTCATATTGAGGCTGTTTTAATGTGTGGGCTACAAGGATTTAAGAAACATTAAAAAGTACCCTGTCAGCTGCAGATTATTGTGTCAGTTCTTTCACCGTTGGGACTATTGTTTCCAGTGTTGTGACAAACATATTCACTGATTGAGTTTCATTACAGGCACCGTCCCAACTGTTTTTATAGCTGCCAAGTTAATACAGATGGAGAGTGATGGGTAGAGGGAAAATGCCAACCACAGATGGAGTGAAACTTTAGCCTGAGCTTGAATTTATCCTCTACGTCAGCTCAATTTTGTTTGCTACCAATGAAAACCTCACCTGACCTCAGCTGACCTCACCACCATGCTTGATTCATCTCAACAGGATTAAGACATACATGTTAATTTTTTTTTATTACAAAGCCATAGAGCAAGTGATTGTGCTTGTTTAAGAAAGTTATACCCAACACAAAGCCTGTAACAGATCATTTAGGTGCAGAAAAGGTGGATGAGTGGGTAGCATAAGGTGGCTTTAACCCATATCAGTGCCACCTCAGAATGCTGCCCTCTTTTCAAATAAGATAGAAGACAATTTACCAGCTAATCCATGATTTATAGTGTCTCCAGTAAAGCCCTAATAAGTACGGATGCTGTTCTGATACAGAGGCAAGTCAGGCTGACAAACTGTGGGTTAAAAGAGAAGATGAAATGGTTTGATGATGAAGAAAAGATGTGAGGAACTACTACAATGTGGAATTGGACACTGCTTATGCAGATAGAGTGACCCTCTGCAGTAGGGGTTTGGATACTTTGCATGCAAATAGAACACCTCATCATCAAATGATGGTGCTAATATGCTCAGAAATGTGTTTTTCCACTTCTTACAGTTGCCATGGCTCTCATTTTCTCTATCTTCACTTTCACAGTCTTGTTACACCTTAGTTTCTTTCTTGCTCTGCCTCCCACTTTTGTCCTGCTGACGTGTACGCTCTCAATGTGTTTTCATTACACAGCCTCTGAGGTAGTCGCACGAGAAATTTGTAGTGTTGAAAGAAAACTGAGATTATGCGTGTCCTAGATATAGGGAAAATGGTAATGAAATGGAACAGAATTAATGGGGACAGAGTGGAGGTTGAGGTATTTATGATTTAAATATTTAACAGAGAGGCTGTCAAGTATTGTACTATGGTACAGTACTGGTGGAAGACAGTACTCCAATAGTCTTTAATAATCCCTTTTCATATGGGTCGCACATCTTCAAAAAGCTTTCACAGCGTAAGAATAAATTGCGACATGTTTTCCTCCACTTAAACCCTTTTCACAGCCTTTCATAATGAAATCTTATTTTGATAGACCCTATTATTAATATTTTTCTTATAATTTGCAGCTTTTGCACAGAATGAATAGGGTTATATTTACAACTGCTCACATGTCTATGTGTATGTCTAAAGATAAATTGTCAATAATGAAACTGCAAAGAATTCAATTGGTCTTCTCAGGCCTTTAGTTCTATTCAGTGTTTCACCTCAGCCTATTTTTTTTGGTAAGATTGGATTAAACACTGGCCTTCTACCTGTTAGATACTGCAGGCCAGAAGTTCAATTCAATGCCAAGTTGCTCTTTGCCTACAGGATGTGTAATACACTGCCTTTTTGCATGAGTTTTACATTTTAAACTGAACAACAGCGTTGTTTTTACAGCGTGCTGTGCTCCTCCAAAGATGGATGACCATCTCCCGCTGTACAAAGGGAATCCAAAATACCAATCACAATGGGTCCTGACCAAGCGGCAACCTCTAGTCGTAAGAACTGAAGCCAATGCTGAAGTGTTAAAGGTGACATATCATGCAAAATCAACTTTTTAATGGTTCTCTACCTGAAATATGTTTCCCTGGCATGTCTACAAACCCCCCGAGAATGAAAAAAATCCATTCTGCCCCTGTTTTGATTTCTCCACCTTTCTGTAAATGTGTGTGAAACGAGCCGTTTCAGACTTCCATGTTTTTGTTACGTCACAACAATATCCGGTCTGTCACGGAGTCAGAGCTCGGAGCTTGTTCAGCCCATAGACTGTATAAAATACAACTCAATCCCCCCTCCGTTTTTCATTACCTGCACAAATGTGTGCTAACAAGGAGCTTAGGAGGGAGGCATGCTAGTTGTAGGCTGTCTTAATAAACACAAAGGTCAGTTTTACTCCCCACGTCTGCAGATTTGAAGACCTAGTGGATGATTTTTATTTGTCATGGAAAAGTGCTAGCGCTAGTTAGCATAGCCACATAGCTACATGTTAGTAGCTGTAGCTGCGTACCAAGACACACGTCTACATACTGACAAATAAAACAACAAGAAACACAGAATCTGTGACCAATCCTTCAGAAAGGTCCTGCTGCCTTTCTGGCAGAGGTCGGTTTTACTCCCCACGTCTGCAGATTTGAAGATCTAGTGGATGATTTTTATTTATCATGGATAAGTGCTAGCGCTAGACAGCATAGCTACATGTCGTAGCTGTAGCTGTGTACCAAGACACACGTCGACATACTGATAAATAAAACAATAAGAAACACTAAATCTGTGACCAATCGTTCAGAAAGGTCCTGCTGTAGACGCCTCTCCGTCAGGATCAGATTCTGGATCAGATTCAGAGGGTTGAAGTAACACGATCTGTGAGCAGCCGTGTATATTCAGCCAACATGTAAACATTAGATCAACGTGCTGGAGAGCCGAGGCCACATCCACTTCCTGAGGGGGCGTGGTCAGAGGGAAAACACACTGTTCTGAGGAGGTCTGAAGAAGAGGGCTTTTCAGGCAGACCAAAATCTGATTTCAAAGTTTTTTTTTGAGCATTAACTTTAAAGACATGTTTTGGGGACCTCTTAAACCAATATATATTGATGAAAAAAGCGTGATATGTCACCTTTAAAACCTACCCTCTCTCAAGTGTCTGTTTGAGGCTGGCTCTAGAAGTACTGGAGCCACATACACACCAATTTAGAAAAGCCGATCTTTACAGCAGAAATAAACATGTTTACAGCCTGGTACAAAATTACGAGTTTTGCCCATTGAAGGACATGACTGACTTGATTGACAGGCGGGAACACTGTAGCTGTTGGCTAGGAAGCTCAAAGCCTGCCTCTTTACCTCACACTAGCTAGACAGCAGTTGGGTTGAGTTCAGCATTTCTAATATGGCTCCGGCGAACGATTGGCTTCAAAACAACGCTTCAGAAACAGATGGGTGAAAGTCACGGATACTACGTCCATTTATTTATACAGTCTAGGGTCCTGACATATTACAAATTTGTAGCCAAAGTCTGTGTAGTATGATTGGCTGATGGAGCCTCATTATTTATGTCCCACTAAAAAATGAAACTGCAACAATCTCTCAGGTTGGTACAGTCCACAGTGTAACAGCCTCTTGAGTCAGATTGAAGCTGAAGGCTCATTTATACTCTATGTCAAGTTATGGTCAGAGCCCTCTAGCTGAACTCTGTTGCTGCACATTTTCTGGAAGCTTATAGACCAAATGTTTCAGTACCATAAGAAATCTTAGGAGGCAGTGTTGAGCAGTGAACAGTTCAAGCCAGACTAGCAGATCACGTATAGTGGAACTTTGTGGGACACGATTGTGCAAGTTGGGTACTCTAAGCGACTATATGTTACCTATCCTGGGCACAGGGCTGGAAAACTACAACAGACTCGATGGGCAGAGTCCAGAAAGGAACTGAATGTCAGTTGAACGGCAGCAAAGGAGAAGTGGGGTATATGCAAGAATAGTGTTTTACAGCGCTCTCTAGTTGATACATTGTTTAATGTCCATCCTAATGTTAAGGCTGCATAGGAGTATGGGATGTGACTGTTGTATCTTTAGAAATGCACACATCTGTATTCAGACTTAAAGTAAGCCTGAATAAGCCTCAACACCCACTGTCATGAAAACTGAATGACTCTTGCATTAGTGCTCACAATGTCTCCTCCTGCCATTCCTCCTCGACTTTACCAACCCAGTGTACCCAGTGCTGTAAGAATTGTAAGAACAAAATAAAGATTTTGCTGTATTTCATTTTGAGGGACCTGTGACGTTGTCACATTGGCCAATTTAATCAATTAATGCAGGTTACAATGCCTGAATGCAGTTTTCTCATGGCTTCCTGTGATTGCTAATAGTTACCCTAAACGTGCAGTAGGTTTAATATAGTTATCAGTGCCATTCACTCTCATTATATAACAGTCATGGAAGATACAGTGGCAATCAACCATGACATAGAAGCAGAGGCTCATCTCGATTCAGCTCAATTCACAGTTTTCAAAGGTCTGTGAAAGGACAATGTACTGGAAGGAAGCCAACAACGACCTGAAGGGTTTTGAGCTCTAATAACCTCTGTTATTGTACAGGAGGCCGACTCACACGATCAAAAGACTTCAAGCTTGATACTTAAAACACTTAATAACTTTTTAAGAGGAACTAATGTTCAAAAAATGCTCCTTTGCTGCAGGCATAAGAGTAAGCTCCACTTTGCTCTGCTTTTATTGTTCCACATCATAGACATGACCTTCAGACTTCGGTACACGTGAAAGTGTATTAAGTAAGCAGTGGAGGATTTTATCATTGTCCCATTTTTATGTAGACTCAAAGACACCCCATAGATTTTCCAGAGGCTGGCCTAATCGTCATATTAGTAAGGAAAGGGAGGCTGCTTTATGGAGTGTGTAGAATCAATGACATGTGATAGCCTGACGCCGCTAGCAGCTCCTTGAATCAGCATTAACATACGATGCTGTAAGCGGCAGGGATATGGGGAGCAAGGGGATAAAGAATAAGAGATGAGAATGATGGCTCGGATGGAGGATTTAAGGTAAAGATGGAAACAAACCCAGCTGCTATAAAAATAGTTTAGAGAGTGGGGTTAGGACAAGGCAGGACAAAGTAGAAGACAAAAATAATGCACTACAGGGAGTGATGAAGAGATACAGAAGTGATAGAGAGACAAGTGAGGCATTCAAACTGAAAAGGGGGAGTCATGTCGGACAGACAGACAGAAAGAGAAGTCAAAGAATGTCAGGAATGAGAGAGACAAAAAGAAAAAGAGCCAGCAGTGAGCCGGTGTTGCCAGATTTTTCGGTAAACTGAGCCAAAAGTAGACTAGTGGGAAGGACCTCCTGGCACAGTACTCTCCTGGTTGGCAAATTATCCTAAGGGATGACAGTTTTCTCAAGTTAAAGTCCCTCAGGGGTCAATGTTTGGACCACTGCCTTCCAGCCTGTATAGACCACATAATTAAAAACTGAAAGGCATTTTATAATAAAAATGCTGATGACACACTGTTATTCACTCCTCATTCTTGTCCCCTTGAGTCTTCAACCCTGACGCTGGTTGAATTAATTCAAGACTTGGTGAAACCGGACAAAGATAATAACACTGCAGCAGGATATACTTTCTCACTAGCCTTAGAATGTTTCAAATGTCAAACATAAGTTTCACTGTTAAAAAACAAACATGACTGATTCTTTAAGACAAAATATGGAAAAAAGATAAGAAGCACCGCTTTGTACACTGGAGTTGCTGAAATTGACACAGTAAAATAAACTGGTGGTGTGGAGCTAGAAAACAAGAGAACCTGTATAACACGCCCCTCATTTGACTTTAGGCTTTATTTGTTACTTCCTGATTCACACTGGATATTGGCACTGATACTAGCTCTTTATACTGGGTGGTTTCCTTTTCTCCTGCAACACCTATTTAATGATCTACCTTGAAAGACTGCAGGTTGAATAAAATATTCATAACACTAAAAAACAAGTCTTATCACGCACATCACTTTTCAGATCTCTGTATTGCTTCCAGTAGGTTTGAGATTGAATTACAAACTGTTTCCTCTTGTATAGCAAGCCCTACATGGCCTTTCTTCACAGTGAGTACCTCTCTCACCTCCTTCGTCACTTCTCACTGGCCCTCTGGTTCCTCAGAGTGTAAAATCAATTTTCACCACCGTGGTTTTCTAGCTGCTGGGATACTTCGCCAGACTGCATTAGCTGCTCTTCAACATTAACAATGTAAAAAAGCCAGGATGAAAACATTTGTTTTCCCCTGTGCATTTGATTACTTTTCGCTGTGTTTGTGTTTTAAACTGCATCTTATTGTTCTTGTTGTTTGTTTGTGCACTGTATCTCCCCTAGAGTAAAATGTTCTACATGAATAAAGATTTCTTTTGCTCTGCTTTGCTTTCCTGAAAAAAACACCTAAAATCTGCGCCGTTAGTCAGGCAGTTAGCCTTTTGACTCCTTGGCATAGATGCACGTAAACAAAAGCATATGCACTATTTACTCAACACACGTATGCACACAACAAAACCACTAACACAAACATCTCCTCTGAGCATTGTGCCTTCACTTAAGCCAAACCACAGTCTTCCCTCTTTATCTCTCCCTGGCTTAATGTAAGAGCGACGGAGGAATCCCTGAAATGTGCACACAATTTCTTCCCTTTTGCTTGGAACTGGAGTGACCCGAGGTCTGTTTACCAGATATTAGCATCACCATGAAATCCTGGAGGCTCAGTCACATTGCACATATTTAGAGAGAGAGAGGAAAAGGAAAGGTTGAGAGAGAAAAGAGGGGGAGTGCACAGTAAATGATAAATGAAGAGTGACCTTTGTGCACAGAACGCTGATTTTCCCATGCAGTGAGAAACACTGTAGATTTATGTAGTGGGAAATATGTGCAGCATGTGCAGAAAGACAAAACATTCCAGTTACACTAGACTTTTAATCAGACCAGAGAGCACATTGTCTGTCTGTGCCCTCTGTCACATCAGTTAGTAGAGTATCTTCTATACAGAGCACAATGTGTTTAATGGATACATGATTTCAGGGGATTTAAAGGTTGGTACTGGAATACGATAATCTCTGACTCTTACTGTCTGCAGTGAATGTGCACTCATTAACAGGCAAGAGGTAGCCTGACTAGGGGGTGCAGGATGATGGAGCAGTAATGCAATACCTGTAAAAGCTTACTGTTGATGAATGGATATCTTTGAGTACTACTGGAGCTCTGCACAGAATTGTGTCACCATCATTAACCTTCACAGTCCTTAAAAATTACTGCCACAGAAGGCTGAGGAGCCATGGTTGCAATCTAGCAAGGAGTGCAACAAAGATTTTGCAGCACAATTTGACAACGTCTGCCTGAGTCTGCAGGTAATTATAGGTCTGCGTTTCAGGAGGAAGATTCTCCATAAAGGATCCCTGAGATAATTTCCTTTTCTCCCCACACTGCAAATCTTTTGTATTCCAACCCTTCATGTTTCTTCTTCTCTCTTTTCATCTTTCCTAGCTTCAGCATACTTCACGAGACAAGGAGAAACATCATGTCACATCACAACCCAGGAGATAGACCTGACCTTTAGCTTTCCATCAGTTTACAACCATCATTAGCAGGGCAAGGATCAGGGGCCAAGGCCATAAATCATGCTCAAACCATCCACGTAGGAGGAACCAGAGCTACACTGCAGTAAAATTGAAGGGAAAAAAAACACACTCTGAAACTGACAGGAGGCTAAAAGCAACTCCATCCATCGCTTGCTGGAGGCTCCATAAAGCCAGTAAAGGAAAACACACAAGGCGATAATCTCCAGCATGGTTATAAATAATACAGAAACCTTGCTAATGGCAATAAAAGGTTCTGCAGCATGACAGAATCCCCCTTGATGTGATTATTCGGGTAAAGTTCCCCCAAGGACATGTATTATCTAGCATAAATACTCAGGAGTAACTCAATAGGGTAATATGTTCCCATCCAGGGGCTGTTTGCCCTTCTTGCCTGTGAACCAGGAGAGCTGGGTTTATTGTAATGGCAACAAGTGACTGTCAGAGGGGGCATGAGGTCGAGGAGCAAAAAATAGAACATTTGGGGGAAAGAAGAGAGCTTTTGAAAAACAAAACAGGTTCTGGTGACTGTACTGCACTAATGTATTACTATCTTCCCGAATGATCGACTGATAATGAGTCATTCAACTGGAAAATAACAACAGTAAAAGGTGCACCTGCAGAGTGATTTTCACCTTGATTTTTAATTCAGTTTTTATCCTCTTCAGTACAAACAGGCCGGAATTATGAGCCTCAATTTGTTTTGACTGTGACGTTCTTGGGCTGATGAATCACTGCTATTTTGGATGTGATGTCGATATTCTAGTGCTGTGCTTTAACCTGCGTGGACATCCAAAAAAAGACATGATATTGGTGATTTGGTGAGTGACATCAATTTCCATATTCTCCACGAATGCAAACATGTGGACTAGTTTTCTTGCGTACAAAGCAAGTTCAACATATCCTCCTGGTTATCTGGCTTCACCAGCCCTAACAAATAAGATAGCGCTAAAGGGTTTCACAAAGCTGAGAGTACATCCACATAAACTGGGCAGGGCTAACACTATTTGACCAATCACAAACATGAATAATACAAACTCAAAACCAACTATGAAATGAGAGCAATATGAAGAAGTTAAGAACACAATCCTGGTAAAAATCAGCTGCATTTATAAAACTAAGGGAGAACTGGCAGAACAAGAGGAAATGTTTAGAGCGAATGCACAAATTAAGTGTTACCATCATTGTTACTTGTTTTTACCATAGAATGTATAAATAATGGAGGTAGTATCCGTGACGTCACCCATCTGTTCCTGAGCGCTGTTGGCTGTGAAGCCAATTGACGGCGGCAGCCATATTGGAAATGCGGAACTCAACCAGGCAGAGTGTGACGTAAAGAGGTGGAGTTTGAGCCTTTTAGCCAACAGCTACTGTATGTGTTCTCAACTGGGAGTCAAGTCAGTCATGTCCTTATTTGGGCAAAAACTTGGAATCTTAATATCTTCTGAACCATCGCGTTAGAAATAAATTCATCCCCGTACAGTGTGTGCTGATAGAGAAATTAGCTACGTAGAGCCAAGCCGTTTTTTGAACCAGGCTATAAACATGTTTCTTAATGCTACAAAGATCGTCTTTTTCCCATTCATGTCTATGTGGTTTCCGTTTTTTCTGCAGCCAGCCTCAAGCGGATTTTCGACGAACTGCAGTTTATAACACTTCCGCATGGGCTTTACAGTTTGAGACCGGAGGTTGCCGCTTGGGTTTTATATGGCATTCTTACTCATCATGTAAAATACTTGATTCATATCGCTCAAAACCCCATAACAACACAGAGTAGTTTTGATTAACACCAGGGACAACCAGATCACACACGTCATATCACATCAATCCACAGAAAGGAGTCCGGCACATTAGTGAGGCTTATGATTTCAACTCTGCCTGTTGACAATTTGGCAAAATGTTAGTTACCGGTAGCTTAGAGGATATTTTTAGTACTTCTCTCACTTTATTTGGAGAGCACAATACTTTTGATTGGTGGTCAATGACTGACCAGTTAACAACAGGCTGGCTTCAGCTGTTAGGAAACCCTGCTCAACGATGCCCCAACAATTTCTGGGGGTACTGTATCTTTAACTTTATATTTGCAAGCTTCTAGAAAAGCTGAAGAAATATTAATGAAATAAATGTAGATATAGGCAGAAGGCTCCGTCCGTATCACTATGCATCACATACAACATAAATGAGCATTTAAATGTCATTTTGCAGCTGCAGCCCTGACGGTAGCAAACTGAGCAGAATGGAGATAATAAAAAAGAATGTGAAAGTATAATTGAAAACGATACGCATGCCTAATTTAACATCAAATAAGTACAGCAACTTAAAGGCTCATGTGTGGGCCTATTATAGTCTCTGTTGGAGGATATCAGAAAAACACAATTAAAAACTTTCATTATAATTTTTCATATGCCAAATCATACAGGTAGATAAAGTGTCCTTGCAGTAGCTCGCTCCACCCCCCTCAGCTTACTGAGCTCCACCATCAAGCAAACTGGTCAGTGGGTAGTGTTTTTTTAGAGGATGATCTTCTTTCCTGAACATAACCTGCCCCAGAGCAGGTTTGGTCTTTAGCATAAGTTACTGTTGACCCCCGGGAAGAAGTGAACCGCCTCTGTAGTACTGAAAGCACAGAGTTAAGCCTGAAGCTACCTCCCTGAACACTGCAAATCTTATTTTGTAGTACAGGCTCCTGGTCTAACTCAGCTGGACGATCTTCCTCAAACAAACCACATATGAGATGTTAATTTGTAAATGGTTGACTGCATATTTGACAAGACTATGCTCTTTCCCTGTCTAAAAGTATACTATAGGCTAACTGGGTTTTATTGCACTTAACTGAGATCACATTTTCTGAAAATGCTCAAAATATACAGTATATAAACCACTGAACAATTCCTTCAGTTTTCACATTGGCAATTTCCGAATCTGGAAATACAAAGTGGCCTGTATAAAGAGTGGCATGGTTTCTTAAACACAACACAAAGTGGCTGGGCAGAGCATTTGCAGGGTGAGTTTGTGGAATACACAGATACTTTTAGATAATACAATGTGCTAAAAGGGCAGCATGAAAAGAGACTGTGACAAAGCAAAAAAAGAGCCGCCAGGACAAAGAGGGAGAAAGGACTCTAGTCTATAATTTAGGCTCCACAACAACATCTCTGCATGCTAATGTTGATTATCTTCCCTCCCTCTATCTCTCCTTTCTGCACCTTGCATGAAACTGGAAATGAAGCCACCGTTTGGTTTCCACGGTTGAGATCGACATTTCCCATACAAAGCTGACGCTGAAATAATTCAGTGTGTGGAGCTGCTATGTAAGCCGCAAGCTACATGATTCAGCTGTGTCCACTTTTTTCTCTAACAGAAAATATTACAAGGAAATCATCTTGTCACTGCAAACTCCCCCATCATAAACAGGAGCTGAAAGCAATGTTCTCTTTCCTCACAGACAGGGAGTCACAGCATCTTCTCAAAGCAACAGTCCGACATGCAAGTCTGCAAACCTTTGATTTCACTCTGAAGCTCACATACACACATGCACCCAGCAGTCAGGACTTATAAAAGCATCTCTCCACCCTTTTTTTCACCGTCCTCTCTCTCCTCCTTTTTGGCTCCCACACTTTCTCCTATTGCGAAATCTGCCACCTGCTCATCCAATTTAGTCTGATAAATCCCACCTGTATCAATTTCAATTCAGTTCACTCACTTCAGTTAAGCCTGGGTTCCCTTTTCTGCTTTATCTCCCCCTGTTGCTTTGAATGTCACATCTCATGTGGTTTCCAGACGCACACACACAATCTCAATCACACTCACACACTGCGATGTCAATCAACAGACATCTCCATTTGACAACTGTGCACGCCAGGCAGCTGTGAACAAAGCCACATGCCTGCAGAAGATCCAAAGTCACAACAAACAAACAGGAATAAAATGCACACACACACACACACACACACACACACACACACACACACACACACACACACACACACACCACACACACACACACACACACACACACACACACACACACACACACACACACACACACACAGACAGACAGACACACACACACACACACACTATCATCGCATTGCAGGCACAACTCCCAGGCCTGGCTGTGTGTGTGTGAGTTTGATCCCTCTCACCGTGTCTGAGAGGCATGTTAATCAGCGAAGGAGGCTGCCAGCCCAGCCATATATGTCTCTATCTCTCCCGCTCTCACTCCTTATGTCTCAGTCTCTCCGTGTCTATCTGAATCTCTTCTCTTCAATCTGTCTTTCCTCTTGTCACACCCCATTTCTCCACCTTTACCTGCATTTATCTCGCATTCCTTTCTGTTGTCCTCCCATCTCGTCTTTGCTTTGGCTCTCACCCCCTCACAGCAAATCCTGTCTTTTTTTTTTGCTTCTACATTTTAATGCATTTCCCCCTTTTCGGTTAGATTGATGGGATTTACGACTCTAGAGACGAAATGGTTTATTTAGAAAGGCGTGGTGAAGATCTCTCACTTTTAACCACAGGCCTGACATTTTATTGCACCCCCACCCTTCCCTTCCTGTCACCCCTCTTCTCCTCCTCCTCTTCAACCCTACCGCTACGAGGCTTTCGGGGATCTGTTTGTGCCTGCGTTAAAGTGGATTTGGTTATGGTGACTGGATCAGAGTGGGTGGCAGTGGGTTGCTGGATGAGTTTCACAGGACGAGTTTTTAAAAGAACGAGATTTGAAAGCTAAAGGGGGAAAGGGAGGACGAGGAAGGGGGGGTGAGAGGATGGGAAAAGGCTTGTGAGCTATGCAGTGAGAGATATGGCGAGTTATGTGTTTACAGAGACGGTTCCTAAGAAGATTTCCAACCCGACTCTGTTATAAGTCATGTTGTGGGGGAGTGAAGGGAGGTGGTCTTCTCGGCGCAGACAGCGATAACAATGGTGAGACAGAGCATGAGGGAGTAAAGCAAAAGTGGGACGGAAAAGGGGAAATTAAATGAGAAGGAGGACATAAATAAGTGTTGTGTGTGCAGTCATTTTATGGAGAAGAGGGTCTTCATTCAACGGCACAAAAGAGAAACAATGGTGCAAGGCCGAGGCACACACTGAAAGAGATGTTTCTTCCTTGACCTGAATAGCCCAGGAAGACGTGTCATGGTTAACAGCTTCTTTTCTTTACTCAACCCCATAAGGCTCGTCGTGTCGCACTTAAATATAAATGCACTCATATGACACACTTCAGAGATAACATCTCAATGGGGTTTTCCCTGCTCACTCACCCAGTAACATCAATTCCACTTTGCTTAAACTGGCTCAAGCTCAAGCCTCTTTGCCCGGTCTACGTTCGCAGGGATGTTCAACAATGTTACTAAGTACCTGGTATCTCACGGAGCACATCAAATCAATAAAAACCATTTCCATTTGAAAGTCAATGCATGGCTCCTGCTCCTGCTCTGCTTGTCATGTTAATTCAATAAAACCACAGAGGAAACGTCAGAGCAGAGCAATATTTGGGTGAGCTCTCACTTAAATGACATGGTACAAAAGCAGCTCAAGTCAAGTAAGTGGGACATCGACCTTATTCACCATATTCACACAGTCACCATTTCCTCTCTGACATAATGATCAAGATAGGAAGTAAGTCTCTGTTATAATGTTGCACAGCTGTGTTTCAGATTATTGTTGCTTTTACCACCACTCCAGTGATCAGTAATATCTATTTCTAAGACAGTTTTGGTGTTGAAAGTGGTCAGGTTTTTGTTAGCACAAATAGCATCATGCACTAGCATTTTAGTGTTTGGTGTACGCAGAAAAACAGTCGTGCAGAAGGCACACTGGCTCGGAAATGCAATCCACCCGAATGTGATCCAAAAAACGTATTGCCAGTCATTTAACTGCAGTTGGGCCATAAATTATGTCTTGAAACCATAGACTGTATATATAATGGACGTAGTATCCGTGATGTCACCCATCTGTTTCTGAAGCTCTGTTTTGAGGCCAATCGTCGGCGGGAGTCATATTGGAAATGAGGAACTCAACCTAACTGCTGTCGAGCTAGTGTGAGGTAAAGAGGCGGGCTTTGAGCCTCCTCGCCAATAGCTACAGTGTTCCCGCCTGTCAATCAAGTCTTCTTTTAATGGAAAACTTGTAATCTCAATATCTTCGAAATTGCCACGTTATGAAAGAAATCACCCCCCCATACACTATGTGCCGATAAAGAAATTAGCTATCCAGACTACACTCGTATTTTGTACCAGGCTGTAAACATGTTTATTTCTGCTTTTTTATAATTATAGTGTATGTGGGTTCCGGTACTTCCAGAGCCAGCCTCAAGTGGACACTCAAGAAACTGCAGTTTTTAACACTTCCGCATTGGCTTCAATTCTCACGGCCGGAGGTTGCTGCTTGCTTAAAAAAAGATAGCTAAATCTCTTATAAGACAGTCGTCTCTGAAAACTAACTCCAGTCTTTCTTTGCAAGCTGCTAGACAGACTCACAGAAAGGCTAGCTGCTGGTTACACCAATAAGGTTTATCACAAATGCATGGTTGTCATAAGGAATGACCAGCAACTTAAAGTCAGTGAACAGTGAAAAAAGACATGAGGTCAGATTACAAGTTTAAACAACAAACTTGACAATCCATGATGACCAAGCTAACACTAGAGTAAACCTGCTTCCTAGCTAACATGATGTTAGCATAAAGTTAGCTTAGAAATCAAACACTCGTTAACAGCCAAATAGCAAAGGAAGTATTTTACACCATCCTTGACTTTGGCACTACATACTTATTAGCTTTCAATCTCTTCCTACTAAAGCCAATGTTCTTTAGGAAGTGGTTGAATGCTAACATTACTGGTTATTACTTACCTGATGGTAGCTCATGAATGATCAAATATGTTGTTTTAATTTGATACTTATAGCTTTATGTTATTTAGGATTTTCAAAATCATCTTTTTTAGTGTCCGATAAATTCAGAAGCAGAGAAAAACACAATCACTGGTCCTTTTCTCCACTTTTCTAATTGTCAAAACAGCAGTTTGTCATTATATGCGCATCTGATTCTCTCACCTTAAGCATGGGGCGAAAAAGGTCGCAGAGTAAATCTAGTCAATCAACGGTGACGGCTGGAGTATAATGCATTCCCAAGCTTATGTAAGGTTGAAAGGCTGTACAGTATAGTGCAGTTGTTCTGTCTTTGTTACCTGTCATGTAGTCAGTGGAGAGAGACGAAGCAGCTGATCTGGGCTTTTTAAATCCCATAAAACAAGAATCCAACACATGGCAGCATCAACCCTCTGTCACATCTTCCCATTAAAGCACTGCTATCGCACACAGGTTCTTTGTGCTCTTTCCACTCCGCCAGATTGGTGGCTACAGACATTATTTTGTTCTCTGAATAACAGGGTAAGTGGCTCGTCCATTGATTGGTCTATCTCTGGGCTTTTGAGCAACAGGGTATAACACTGCAGAGCCAAACAGACAGGACAAGACTGAGCCCCCTGCTGCGGCTGTTGACAGAGGCTGCCATTTAAAAACACTGAGAAGAGGACAACAACAAGGCGTCAAGGAAATTGCTCAGCTTGGTTTCAACAGAATTATTTCTCCAACACTTTCATCCGACTGGAATATCCTCACAAATACTCTGGAGCTTAAGTTTACCCCTAAAATCCTAAAAAAAAAAGAGGCGAATGCTTCAGGCTATTGTTGTCCAATTTTTTCTTGAAAGGAACATTCCTCCTTTGGATACTCTTACAGAGTTATGTATCCTCAATCTGTGATGTTCAGTGAGTTCCAGGAGCTGTGTTGTAATGAGGAAATTTGCATTTATACCCGCTTTCCTTAAAACCAGCTTGGGCTACTTCCACTGAAGTTCACTACAGTTTCAAGAATGACAACCCTGAGGGAATGTAAACATGATGCATTCAGTAAGTGTAGGTGGACACATCGAAAGCTGTAGTACACTCGAGAAAACCTCGAAACATAACAAGGCCTCAAGCTGTGCTTCTCTCTAGGCTGTGGTGGCCATTGTCACTGTGGAGGGGCTGATATACCCGACTTTTTTCTCTCAATAATCAAATATATGAAAACTAAAGTCTTTGCTGTTATACTATGATTTTAAAAAGTAGTTTTACAGAGTCTTGTAATTGTTTATTATTGAGGAAAAATGTGCTTGAATTAGTTTGTATGGCTCCATTCTGGCAACTAAGGTAGTCATCTCACACTGGACAAAAATAATAACACCCTGTGGGAACAAAGTCGGTGCAGCCAAGTTATATCAGTTTGTCATCTTAGCTGAACACATGACAAGAGAAATATAATGGTGATATAAAATGATGGTATATAGTCCTAATGGTATTGTTAAAATACGAAATAATCCACAAAATTGCTTAAAAGGAATATTGACTGTGTTTATATTTACAGTCAATAAACAGCAGACAACAGCTTAGTATTTTTTACTTTAAAAATGGTTTCATATGTTGCAGTTTTTGATTTAACATATGCTGGGAGCGCCATGAAGTGACCCTTTCCTTCTAGGGATTTTTTGCTATCTGTTTTGTTGTAAAATATTTGGCTCTGCTGTTAATTCCTTGGTGTTTTGGCACACTGTCTACTTTCAGAGACCAATCTGCACCAACATGAAATAAAAATCACTGCAGGAACATGAACAATATGGCAACTAGTCAAACCTGACAGAAATAGACAGTTTAACTACAGCACTGTGTTCTTAAAGTTTCATCATGCAGTTCCTAACACTGTCTGAAAACGGAAATATAGCCTGCACAGCAGAGCACTGTTAACACTGTGAGAAGTGCCATAAAGATTTTGGCTCACATAAACGTACAGAGCATGTGCTCTTGCGTCAGACCACATGGCAATTAGAAGTGAAGCAATGCTCCCGGCCTGGATTGATCCTGCAACAACAACCTGCCTGTTTATTGACAGATCTCCGGGGTTTCACTGCTGCACAGATGCCCTGAGGCCACTTTGTCGGGCTCCAGCTTTCACACTCTCTCTCTCCCATGCTCCCCCATGTTCTTTGTGACCATGTGAGAAACACAGCTATTCAATATTCCCTTGCCAGTGTCAGGCTTGGTTTTCCTATCAACAAATAAGTCCAGCCTCAGAGCATGAAGGCTGTTATTATTCTGCTTTGGCACAGGCAAAACAGTTTGATTAAGTCCTACCTTGCCTTAGGAGCCAGGATTCGACTTCCCTTTCAAATTTGATACAATGTCTGAATAAAAACTCTTGCATTACAGTGTGCATATATCATTTCTGACACAAACTTAATGCAATATTCAGTGTTTATTTGAAATATGGAACTTGCATGAACTCCATCAGGTCAGATTATAAGTCTGGTTAAAGAAAAGACAGTTTAAACTCTACATGTAGATCCTTTTGAAAGTCTACACACACGTAAGTAATGCTCTGCATTTGCTCAAGTTGTTTTCACACATTTTATTTGAGAATTTACAAACACTCAAAAAGTAGGTCCAAAACTTTTCACAACTGACAACTCAGTTCATAATATCAGTTTAGTTAACTTGAAAGTTTGATACCTCGACATGTATCTTGTTTCATTATTTTGTTAATGCTGTTACAGCTCCTTTTTAAATCTAGTAACATATCCATATATAATCTGAGGTACCTTACTACCCCCAGTCTGTCAAGCAACCATTCTGTCATTCTTTTTTGCTGACATGAAATGGCATAAAGTACCTGCTCCAGAATAATAATCATTTAACTAATAATCTAAGGACACAATTTGCAAAAGCTTATTTAACACCAATATAGGCAAAACATAAATTAAGTTGAGGCAATTTGCTGATTTTGTATGGTGAAATTGCATCTACCTCATAATATTGCATGCTTTCTCTGCAGAACAGAACTTAAACTCTGCAGTGAAGTTGAAGGGGTTGGCTATGATAGCAGTGTTCAAGTTAATCTGATTGATTTACTCCTGTTTCGGTTATTAATCCCTGCTTGATTTCTGTCTTTTAGTCTGATTTATACTTCTGCACTGCATTTACACCGTAACACACGCTGCAGGTCCAAGTGGCTCCATACTTACACACATAGCCTGATATACACCTCCTCAAAAGTATAACCACGAGTTCAAAAATGCAGTTCCCAAGCCCTATGATTGGTCTGCCGGGTGGTGGATATTTCCAGTATTGCCGCGTATACCTATCCTCTTCCTACATTAATTCACCAGCAATAATTGCGATATGATCAACTGCTACTCAACATTTATCAGCTCCAACTCAAACATCATACACTGTGATTCAATTGCCATAGTTCTTGTACACAAACAAGCAGAGAACGTAGCAAGACCGGCATGGCGGTATGAATAGCATTCAAATCGCTCTAACCACTTGCATTTAGATGAAGTATTTCAGTGCATTGCAGACAGATATGAAGTGCTCATGATGGCTTTGAGTGACTACAGAAGTATAAACCAGGCATAATAAGTAAGAACCAAGCGGCAACCTCCGGTCTAAAAATATGAGTCCAATGTGGAAGTGCTAAAAACTGCAGTTAATCGAGGATCCGCTAGGGGCTGGCTCCGGAAGTAACGGAAACCACATACATACCAATTCAAAAAAGCCGATCTTTAGAGCAGAAATAAACATGTTTACAGCCTGGTACAAAAGACGAGTGTAGTCTGGATAGCTCATTTCTTGATCGGCACGCACTGTACGGGAGTGAATTTTTTTCTAACGCTGCAATTTCGAAAGATATTGAGATTACGAATCTTCCACTGAGAGGCACAGCTGACTTGATTGACAGGTGGGAACACTGTAGCTGTTGGCTAGGAGACTCAAAGCCTGTCTCTTTACCTCACACTGGCTTTACAGCAGCAATATGGCTCCCGCTAACGATTGGCCTCAAAACAGCGCTTCAGAAACAGATGGGTGACGTCACGGATACTACGTCCATATTTTATACAGTCTATGGTAAGAACGTTTGATTAAGAAGTCTTAGCCATTATTCCAAAGCTTTCACTGTCACCATCTTGTCCTTTGGAACATAAAATGCCACATTTGGGGTTGGCCCCAAGAGGATTAAAGAGTTATCACACAATGAGTTGTGTAGTTTGGTTAGCAAGATGAAGCCGTATTGATTAATTGTTACTGTGATATTGATTTGAATGCTGTTCAGCCAGAGAAAAAGAGGCTTTAAACAATATATACAGAAAAATAACATCTGAGTCTTTTGAGTCCTCTTTGACCTCTATATGGAGTCTTTGAACAATGCCTATACTTCTGCATTGGTTCAACTTGTCATGCCTGAAAGCTAAAAAACCTCCATGCACGGTTTAAGGTGATAACTCTTTTTGTGTCCCTCAAATAGTGGTGTCAGGCCAGGCTATGTTTCCAAATCTGAGCAATCATCATGGTCAGGATGCTGATTAATGAAGGTCAACAATAAACAAATAGGAAAATAAATTGCACCAAATCAAAATTATCCATTGAATGGGATATAAGTGATTACAATGGTATAAGGTTGCAAAGCCAGGACTTCCAGCGAAACAAATGTGAACTGTAATGAAACGAATGCCACAGTGGCTCTGTTTACAAATGACCCTAGTCCGACCCAGCCAAACTTTCTCCATCTGCAGGCAAGATGAAACACAATGAACAGCTGAAGGATGTCTGTCAGGAAGGTAACCCCTAACTCTATGGGGAGAATGAAAAAAAAGGGAAAGAGAGTTGACGTCTATGCAGAGGTGAGCATAGTGAGGGAAGGTATAAGGGGGGAGTAGAGATTAAGACCGAGAAGAGAGAGACAAAGGTAAGCTCTGAGTAAAAGAGAGAAAGAGCACACAAATGAGTTTTAGAGCTGGCGCGAGATGACACGGGGAGATAAAAATGAAAAAAGAGGGGTGAATTGGAACAGCTGGAGACAAAGGAAAAGATAGCAGCGAGGCAGCATCCCCAGCACCATGGTATACGGTGCTCTCGTGCTGAAACAGTTTGGCCCATGACAAGATAAGGACAGCTATCGCAACCACAGCCTCCATTTTTTTTAACTCATCCCAAGAGGTTGCTCTCTCCCACAACTTTGTTTCACCCTAAAGCGCTTATCATGACCTGCAACTGTTTACACAGGCAAACAAACCCAGCAACACAAATGATTAGCCGTTACAGTGACATTAAATGGGGTTTAAAGAGCGTCACAAAAGGACAGACACAGTTCATTAATTGGTGTGCTCCTGAATTAGACCTGCTAGCTTTATGGGTCGGAACATAATGGCTTCTTCATTTTTCTTTCCTTTCACTTTCTTCTTAAATTGTAGATCTCTGACCACAGAGTGGAGAAAAAGGAACTGTTTAATGCTATATGTCAAGGCCTCTATGAGCTTTGAAATGGCTGCCCAGTGCTAATCAGAGTGAGTCATGCTGTGGGAAATCTGTCGGAGAGATAAAAAGAGTGAAGGCAGGGAGGGACAAAGGGATGAAGGAGAAGCAACAACAGAGCTCTGAATAACCAAATATTCAGCTTTATGGCTGTTCATTAACCTCAACATCCAACCCCTTGCTGTTTTCATTCTTTCCTGTGCGTCTCCTTTTCTTTATGCGTTGCTCTCTCTCCACATACAGCCAAGCTTCGCTGCGTCCCTCAATGCCAACGGGCGCTATGGCAACAAGACATTGACTCCAGGGGGGTCTCAGTGAATATGAGAATCAACCTGTTTGTTTATGTGTCAGTCTCCTTTTGAGTACATTCATACATATTGAC
Source organism: Notolabrus celidotus (assembly GCF_009762535.1). Taxonomy (NCBI): domain Eukaryota; kingdom Metazoa; phylum Chordata; class Actinopteri; order Labriformes; family Labridae; genus Notolabrus; species Notolabrus celidotus. The sequence goes on along the minus strand of NC_048273.1, from coordinate 15,162,339 downwards.
ATCTTATATCCAGGGACGAAGATCCTTTCAGATCCTTCCACACCAGTAAAATTAATCAGTGCTAGAAGCTTAATGATGTAATTAGTACTGAGTTATTTGGAGAGCTACTGCAACTAGTTAGCCATGCTAGCTCTCTGGGCACATTTTCACTCTAGTCACAACATTTTTTATTGCTTCTTTTTATGTTATCCATTTTAATGAGCTTATTCCACATATCTCAATAAGTAGGCTGCATTGTCTCTTCAAAAAAGAAATAATTACTGAGGAGGGAAGAAAAGCTATTGAAGCTAGCACACTTTTTGAGTTGGCAAACACTAGCTAGATCACTAACATAACAGTCTATTCAAAATAGTGAATTGTATCATTAATTCCTGTCTCTTAATGTCTAAAAACCATTATAACTCTGTATTAAATATTCCATTTACTTAAGGTTTTCAAACCTTAATGGTACAATACAGCTACTTTGATAAGCTAGCTTGTTAGCTTGTTCAGTAACAGGAAACTGAATTAACAATTCATTTAAAACATTGTCCAAAACAAGTTGAACATTTTGAAATATCACACAGGTTTTGAGGAGCACTTTATACTCTGGCAGAAGAGTCTGCTAAATAAATCTGGACTGCTAACCAGTGCTAACAGCATATTTCTTCAATATTAGCCTCTTTCATTAAAACAGGACAGTAACAAATACCACCACATACGTACATACATCAAATCCAGTGTAATATTGGTGTCACAGTTTAGGGTTTTACATTGCGTTACAATGTACGAGTGACACAACGTGGGAACAACCAGTAGGAGCTTCTCATACACATGCAGACAGCTCCGTTCGACCCAGCTCCAAAGTTGTACAGTAATGCTGTTACTTCCACCGTTGTCAACTCAGTGATGGAACAACATTACCCTTCTGTGACATTTTCATCATACACTAAAACATGGGTGTAGTCCCAGTGCAGCACCCATAAGTTTCTGAAGCAGTATTTTGAAGCCTGTGATGTGACGTCCATACTTGTGCAAATCTATGCATAACTCTTAGTCTTGATATAATCAAAATTGGTAAGCTATAGAAAGGAATTCAACCCTGCACAATGTGTATGGATAAAGAAATGAGCATTTCATACAGAACATGTTTTTGATTCACATTGATAATAAGACTTTGCCTTTAACTTGCAGGAAATAGTCTCTTTACTCCAAAAATGTCAATCATGTCTCGTGTTTGTTATTTTTCAACAGAAAAATAAAGTTAATCCACCTCCAAATGACTTGATGGCTTTTACAGTATATTGGTGTTTGTTTGTCTTATTAATTCTTTGTGGAATTCAGGAATCATAGACCTTTTATTTTCTGCAATGCCACACAAGTGCCTTCATTAAAGATAGATACAAACATTCTGCATCCTCTATTCAGCCAGTTAGGATACCTCTTTTAGTTCTTTTAGAGAAAAAAAAAATCAAACAAAGAGTCAAAACAGCATTCAAAGCAGTTCAGCCTTTTTATATTATGCTCCCATCAGCTTATTCTTCCCTTTATTTAGTATTGTCTGGCCAGTGCTGATGTCAGCTCAAGGCCATGTTTTTCCTGTGAATGCATCTTCTTATAAGAAGTGTTCCTGCTAATAATAGAAAACTTCCCACACAAAGTTAAGAACTCTCGTTAGACATCAAAACTTATCTTAAAAGACGTGAAACAAACAGGGTCTTTCTCTTAAGGCCCAAACAGCCGAGAGTAAGAGCACTTTGGTTTTGAGTGAATTGAGGCTGTCTGCCTATGAAGAGAGCAAGAACACTCAGGGCTAAAATCCATAACCAATCACAAGTACAACAGGAAGTTATGCTCTGACTTGAGTTGCTCTTTGCTGTGATGGCTGGTTGACTGGTAGAGCTGAGCTTCAGCTCCCTAAGGAGGCCGGCGAGGCTGCCTCACTTATCCTCCAGCCGTGATGAGTGAACCGCTTTGAAGAGGGTTTGAGTAATGAGGGTAACGCCATGTAACCTGGCAAGTTGCTACACAAGAGGATGCCAAGAGCTGCAGCCTTTAAGGGGAAGACAACAAGGGCAGAGGACGCACTGTGAAACTTTAATTGTGAAAAACATGTCTTCATGTGACTTCAAAATGTGTTTGATTTTAGCTTCCAGAGTTGGTGTGCAGCTGCGGCTGAAAGTGTAGAGCTGACCAGATGTTGGGTTGCATTTTCTATTAGCTGGTCTGCCTGTAAGTGGGAGGGGATCTGGTTAGTCCAAAAAGCACCAGATGCTGTTTATAGTGATCAAAGATGGCAAGGAAGAAACAAGACGAGGAGACAGGTTGGGCGTATAGGGAGGCTTAGATTTTCTTCTCTGGCTTCCACTGCATGTGATTTAATACAAATCAAAGGCAAAAAACAGAAGCAAGGGACATGTGGAAGAGTTTAACATTTGAGTGAATTCCCTTGAAATTAGTGATTACACCATGAAGGCATCTTTCCTGACTCATGTGCAAGGCATCTCGTATTGGAAAGTGAACACAGTCACTGGGCAAAGTATGTACGCAGAGCTTATAAATCAACAAATAGAATTTAAGGTGTCTTCCATGTTGCAGCAGATATCTTATTCTGCTTACAAGGTGAGAGAGGATATATCAATAAAAACTGGTCTGTGCATAACAACATTTTTGGGAACATTTTAGAAAAATCTGCTCATTCTCATTGTTTTGTCTGTTGTCAGCAGGTGTCATTGATTGTTTTCTCAGAATACTCTTAGATTTGCGATTGCCCAAGGACATGAGATAATTCAACCTTTAAAGGCTGACAATGAGTGGTAAAGCTTTATTTTTGTGGGACTGCATAATCTTTGCAACCAGCAACAGCTCAATGTGTTCTCAAAAGTCAATTTGAAAAGCTAGTAAAACTAATTGAACTGGAAATATGGATGAAAGCTAATTTCCTTTCATGCTTCACCTGGGTGGATAGAGACAGGCTGGGACTTTTTACTGACTGGGTGCATGTGCATCAAAGTGTGTGTGTGTGTGAGAGAGAGAGAGAGAGAGAGAGAGAGAGAGAGAGAGAGAGAGAGAGAGAGAGAGAGAGAGAGAGAGAGAGAGAGAGAGAGAGAGAGAGAGAGAGAGAGAGAGATGAACATGACAGAACCGTCCAACCACTTTCATAGTGTGTCGTTAGACTGCAGCCATGCTATGAGCTCAGCAGCAGCAGGGCAGCTTCCTGGGTGCGTGGTGTAAAAGTGTAATCAGACATGGCGTCAATTAACAGCACCAGCTCTGGCAGTCCATCAGAAGGCCTTTCACGGCACAGTTGGCCCCGAATGTCAAAGCTGCTGAGAGGGGAACATGTGGGAGGCTGTGTGGAGAGGCCCATATGTTCAGAGTCAGAGACAGTAGGTGTGTGTATGTGGGTGTGTGCGTAATCTCCTCTTTGCATGGGTGTCCTGGTGAATGTGCGACATAGTCAAAACATGGGATACAAGCTGTAGAGGAAACTCTTGCTGTGCTATCAATCCCTTACCATGTTCTCTCTTAAAGTTAACCAACATGTATTTGAAGGAGTTTGAGACCCTTAATAAAATAAGACACCAAACCACTGAGGGGGGAGACGTTCTGCACAACTGACCACTGGCAGCGGGGTTGGAGGCGGGAGGTGTAAAAAGATTAGGAGTAACAGACGGGGACGAGGAGAAAAGTGTTGGGAGGAAGGAGAGAGAACAAAAGAGAGAAGGCAGGGGAGAGTCAGGCGAAGGCGGAGAGAGGGAAAAAAAGGAGGTGGAGGGAAAAAAGAAGGGCGAGAACAGACAGCAGGGTTTGGCACTCAGGCGCACTGGCACCTTGGCGTGGATCCAAGCATTGGTCTGTGTGGGCAGAGTAACGATTGATGCAGACGGATCGCAAGGTTTTTCCCACCGAGCTGTCGGTGTCACATGAATTGTTCACAGGCTGACGCACGCACCAATGTCTCATGTGCACACGTCCCACGTTTTCAACAAATCCTGTCATTCTTATCTGTCACATAAACCTCAAAATGAAGCGGTTGTGTGTGGTTTGCGCTTCTTTTCCCTCTTTGTCTGTGTCTCTGTCTGTCTTTCACTGTCTTTCCTTCCTTGCATTTTGTTCATCTGCTCTGCCAGTCTCTAACAGGTCTCTATTGATCATCCTGTTTCCTCTTTATCTTTAATCAAAAGGCTGGGAAACTCTGTTGTTTAATTGATGAATCTCGACTAGAGGCCCACTCGCTGGCTCCCACAGAACCAGCTCTCATTCATAATTAATAAAACCACTGCTAATTATCCAAGCGCGCCATCCACGTCCTATATATGAAGGGAGAAAAAAGGGAAAGCAGCAGGCAGGCAGAAAGGGAGAAAAAGAGACAGTGAGACGGAGCGGGGATTTGGGATTCGAAAAAGAGGATGGTGAAAAATAGAGAAAGATTTTTGGGTGAGAGGGAGGCGAGGATGAGACCTGTCACCTGTGGCTCTCCATCCACATCCAATCCATCTCCATTCCATCATCTCTCTCATCTCCATCACATCACACACTTCCTCTCCCTCGTTTCATCTTCTTATTAAAGAGCTCCAACTTTTATGGGCTTGGGCAAAACAGACAGGGAAGGAGAGAGAGAGAGAGGGAGAGAGAGGTTGCATAGACAGGCCGATGATGGAGAGAAAAATGTGATTGATTTGAGAAGGAATAATGTATCAGAGTTGTATTTATTTATTTATTTATCCTCACATGGATCTGTGTGCCAAATTTCCTCTCTTTATTATTAACTCATGAAATGTTCAGAAAGTGTTTCAGACCCCTTTCGAGAGTTCTCGGTGCTGAGGGCGGATGGTTCAGGCTCAGATGGATGGAGCGGCTGTCTCTAATATGGAGCCCATCTGGAGGAGGATTGACCTGTCTGCCTACCTACCACAGCCTAATGCCAATTGATAAATGGGTGGCGAGGTGTGCTGGCTGTGGCTCAGGAGAGGCCTCAGGGAAAGGGAAACTGGGACGGCACATCATGTTTCGGATACAGAACCTGAGTCACTGCTACGCGGCGCTGCTGGGGACGCATCTGTAAAGACATCCGAGGGAGGAGGAGGGGGCTTTTTACACAAAGAAATCTTTGGCAAGCTGAGAAATCCTGATTGCCTGGATTGTAAAGTCTTTAAATCAACAAAGTAAATGGAAACAAACACATGCACTTACTCACACAGACTGCATAAACCCCACGCTCTTTTAATTAGTCTCTGATGTCTGTTAAAACAACAGATGTATCTATTTATCTCATTTAAGGCAATTCTTATAGTGTACTTCAGCTGCCCACAAACAAATTGGAGGATTGACTTGTTTTCCTCTGCCTATAAAACTATTTTACAATGTGCAACCCAACTTCAGCATGAGTTTAACAAGCTAAAATACATTATTATTAAATTCAATCATGCAATGCTGTGAGAATTTGCACACAGCTCTCAGTGCCAACTCGTATGCCTCTTACTATTCACACCAGCCTTTTGTCATATGCTTCCCCGTTCATACCCTGCAGCCTTTACTCCATCTCTTCTTTTAGCTCCTCGCTAACCTCTCCCTAACCTTAAAAAAATAATAATAGGAAAAGAAAAGGTGAATGTGAAGCAAAGCAGGGACTTGAAAAAAACTCCTCATACATATTCATAACCCTTCAGCTCAAATCGCACACTTACTACAGACAAACAAAGTGTTGGAATATGAGCCGCCTAAAAGTAGATGAATTTTTATGCTTCTTTTTACTGGAGTTTTAATTGACTCCATGGATATTTTTTCCAGCCAAGTCCTCCCACTTTCAATTCATTGACCAGAGATTATATTACAAACCCTCCAACCCGCCTAACCATCCTGGCACTGTTCCATTTCTTTCCCGCCTCAGGCCAGTTAGACCTTGACTAGCCTTCATATCCCTAAACTCCTCCACCATAGCCTCCTCCTTTTCTCTATTTCTGTATCCTTCACCTCCTGATGTCACCCCCCGATGTCACCCCCCATCCACCACTGTTGCCCCCCTCTCCTCGTCATTTTCTCATGCGTCTCTACCCAGAATGCAAAGGGTCATCACATGAAACCCTTGAGTGGCACTGACCTTGCCTTTCTGAACTGAAATAGAAGCTGGATGAAAATGAAAAAAAACAACAACTGACCCCTCTCCTAACCCCAACACCCATCCCCCCACCCATACAGCCTGCCCCTTCCTCTCAGATTACACTCTAATGGTTTAAATGGTGCGGTCCTAGTGAGATGTAGGGCGGACTGGGGCCAGGGTGAAGGGCCCAGCTGACAATTTATGAGTCAACTAAAGGTCAGCTATATACCCTGCACTGTGATTATGAACTTTCTCTCCTAGCAACAGTAAACACAGCAAAACTTGTGCGGCACTTTAAACAAAATCTATCCTGAATTCATAACCATGCAGACAAGTTTTCGGAGCGCTGCCACATACATCAAACAGGGAAAATTATTCGTCTGTTGCAATCTGCAGCCAACAGGCAGGGCCCGATAAAATGGTATCTCCTATGACATGCTGCATTCCCAGCTGACTCATTCGCTGTTTTGGCAACAAAATAGAAACATAGAAATGCACAAATCAACCCAGCGAGTGCATGAAAAACTCATTTTCTAAACTGTGCTGTTAAAACAGTGCTCTCTCTCTATGAAATTGAAAGAGCCTGAGTTGGAGTTTACCCTCTCCTTCTGCTCCACAGGGTGTTTGCAAATGGAGCAGGTGGTATTATTTCATTATGACAGAGGCAATATGTTATAATTATCACGGGCTACCTGCTCGCCTGCCTTACATAACCGTGGTGAGCGTGGGGCATTCTTTCTGTTCAACACTCTGAGGCAAACCTACGACCCAACTGACTCCCATTCATGTTGGTATTAATGGCACAACTCAAGTAATGACCCTTGAAGGAAAAGTCCGTGTACCTTTCAGTTTGATTTTACTGCATCATTCATTTATTTTAGAACGGTGCTGTGAAATGCAAACCATCAGGCAAGGCATAAAAATCTGCTTCAGTTTAATATATCATTTTACTTTCATTATCTCAAACATTTAAATGCAGGATACAGACGATAGCTCTTTTGCTGCATGGTAAAATGAAAGAGTTTGATACTACGCCAGAACTGTTTGTGTGAATTTGGCACCCAATGTGGACAAAGTGATACCTTCCATCTCTTTGGGGTTTCCTACCCCTTGCCGTCACCTTGTCTAACACCTACCCCTCACAGCAGTTACAGGCATTACATTCCAGAAATTGCCTTTTTTTTCCCAATGGTCTTTTTTGCCTTTACAGGTCACAGAGAGGCATCACTGTTAAATTCAGACTGTTTCATAAATAGTTTAAAACTCTTCACAGGAGCTCTGGTGTTTCTAGGGTTGAAAACAAGCTACTAGTGGCCGGCTTGGCAAAACAAACTGTAAGGTTCACAGCTCACTTATTAACAGGTTATAAGTCAAAATTAGCTTATATTTAACAACAACAACATTTTGATAACTAAACTAATTTGCATTTTCTTAGCTTTTTTTTATCCGGAGGCAGAGCTACACACTTATTGAGGAATTATATTGTGTTTGTTTAATCTGCTCATAAAGTGCAGTGTAAAAATAACATGTCCAGGTGCTGGGGGGCTATGTGCCTGACAGCTCCATGTCCTGATCCAGTGACTTCTTAGAGTTAGCTTGGCAACCTCAGGGTCTCAACAGAACTCCAGGAAGTCACTGCACCAGGCCAATAAAAAGTCAGAGATGGTTACCCCTCATAAAACCAGCACATGTCACTTTTATGCTTGGTTATTTGCAGAGCTCAAATAAATGAGGTGTTAAATGTTAATAATGAGTTCAAAAGATATGGGAAGCAGAGTTTGTTACCTTTGGACTGAACCATGTTTGCCCTCTTAGCGGTATTTGCGGTATTCAACTTAAAAAATGTCAAACTCTCACTACTATCCTTACAGAAACTCATCACACAAGTATTAAAAGCCACATGTGTAGACAAAATTGTGGAGAAACTACTTTAAAGTTAATGTCATTTTTAAAACCTTCACTATGGTGACACAGCATTTTTGTCCCAGAGAGCAGCTCAAGGTTGAACACTTCTAAACTCTCCCTCGTTCCTCATTTTTCAGTCTCTCCCTCGGGGTATTGGTCTTCTAGACAGACAGGCGGAAGAAAAGAGATATGATGGACTCCACTTGATACATGGCAGCCAATATTTGTTTTGTGTTGAGCGACACACCGTGTGGGTCACAAAATGCGGGAAAGGAAATACACAGCGCTCTACTATCTCCTGAGACAAGACGATTTCTATCAAAACTCTATTTTGGATTCAGGGGAAACAAAACTGAGACACTTCTGCGAAACTGCTTGATGCTGTCCATATCAGCTCTTAGATATTTGACCGGCTGTAAAACAGAATCACCCGAGTGTAACACCAGAAGGGAGGTAGAGGTGTGTTGTAGATCAGCAGATGCTACATGACAAACTGTAAGTTGGCTCATATGTGTGCTAGTCTGAGATGTATTACTCTGCAGGCCAGAAACACCTCTTTGATTGGCTACATCGGCTGAGTAAACACCGCTAACATAGAAAGTTATCTTCAAACAGATGCCAGTCTCCCCAGAGACAGCTCCGCCAGTGTCCAATCCCCACAAACACACACCCCCTTTTTTTTTTTCTCAGAGTCCCAGCACACATTTGCACACAGACCCCCTTCCACTGGTCCTGAATCAAAGCTAAATATAGCCGGTGAAGTTGGGCTTTAGGTAGTTGTCAGATGAGGCCCCATTATCAGCCCCTGACTGTGGGGCTCTTGTGTTCCTCCATAATGACTAGCTGCTGCACCTGTCTCTCTCTTTCTCTCTCTCTTTCACTCTCTCATTCTCTCTCTTACTCTCTCTCTCTCTCTGCCCGGCCTCCTCTACACACGGGCACTCAGGTCAGACTAAATTTAGCTGTGCTCCCTCTTTGTCTCTCCATGTTGCCTCATGCTGCACAACTCTTCACCACCTACCCACTTCATACATCCCTCCACTTTTCAGATCTCTCATTCGGAGCAAACAGTGGCCGGCCTGGCCTGGCCTAAAGAGTTACACTATCCCTCTCTCATCTCAGACCCTTTTATAGAAACACGATGACATTACAGTAGGCAGGGATAACAAACAGGGATCTATTGGCACCAGACAACTTTATCCACCCTGGTTATAGTGCTGATGTCTGTTTGTAGAGTCTAATTTTAAACAGCCTGAAACTCAGAGTGGAGGGCTGTTTAAAGCTGTCAACTTTTAGAGAATAATTTCAACTCCCTATCAAACTTTGGCTAATTACTTCTGAGTATTAGTATTTTTTTTTCAGTTTTAGGAATTAAAACGCTCAGCTAAAAAGGGAGAAAATGCAATTAAAACATAAACTTAAAAGCTCAAACACATGGTTGCACATTTACTATAATTTAACTGAGTTTGTCAATACTTTGACCAATTAGCAACCTATTTAGACTTTCTATACATTTTCACTTTCACTCTCAAGTACATGAAGTGTATTCCAAACACTGCTCAATGCAGGATGTAATAGTTTACTCATAAGTAGAGGAAATAACTTCTTGTTTGGTGAACTTGGTCTAGACTGTAATGTTTGTTGGAACTTCAATCATGTAAAGTTGGGCACATTATGGTCCCTGTAGTAACTCTGAATATGCTAAAATTGCACACTTTTGACTCAATCAACCATTTAAGTGAAAAAGTAACAGGGAAAAGAAACACTTTGATGACTTAATTGGCTGTTTTAAATCAGTAAAAGCAGAAAATGTCATGGTGTTCTCCCTTGATTGATGTTTGTTTTCTTGAGTATCTGAAAAATAGATCAAATAACTTAAAATATGAGCTACAGCTGGAATAGAAGGCCTGTGATTCTCTCCTCAATCCCCATGGTGGCATAACGATTTGAAGGAATGTTTTCTTAATGCAGTTTGGTAGAGCTGTGAGAATTTGTTGCAATCCAGCAATCCCCCATATATTAATTCCCGGGAGCAAAGTGAGGATATTACTGCCAGTCACATTATGATCTGTCTCCACTTCTTTATTCTGCCACTGACAAAACTGTCCAATACTGCAGGAAAACATCTGCAGTGCCAGCACCCAGGAGGAGCACGACTTCCCGAGGTAATAAAAGATGAGATGGAGTGATTAGGGAAATGTCAGTGAATGGCTGCGAGGCGTTCCAGCTCAGTCTTTCACCCTTACAAACGCCAGTCAGGTGTTTCTTCTAACAATGGACAATGCATCACCTGCTCGACCTCTACTGCAAGCTGCTGCAGACAACTCTAACTCTGTATAAGTAAATGCAATCACATAAACAGATTTCATGCAATGATGTTTTGTCTAATAAAACCATCACTGTCCTACATCCTCATCTCCAAACCGCAGGATGCCAGCCGTGCAGGCAGGCAGGCAGAGTGTTTCAGAAATGGGCCAAAACATTCTGGTGATAAAATTGACTACACCACGGTGCACTCCGTGGCCTTCTCTCCCCACGTCTCCGTTACCCTGGAAACTGTTGTCCAATGTAGGAAGGAGCAATTCTATTACAGCGGCTGGGGCCAGCCAGCAAATAGAAACTATAAAACATGACTTAACAGTTATAGAGATGGAGAGGAGGAAGAGATGAAGAGGGTTACGAAAATTCAGAGGAAAGATGGAGAGGGAAAGAGGACAAAGGGGGATAAAGAGCAAGAGATGAAGGTAGATTAAAAGGGCACAGTTAGTGTTGGCGGAGATAGGAATGTGGCAACCCCTCCAATCCTTTGACCCTGAGATGCCGATAGAGCTACATAGGAATGTAAGACGAGTCAAGAATTAGCTTTATAACAATATTAGAGGAGACCGCTAATGCACACTTGGCACAGATATGATAAGAACTGCTATCGAAGTACGTCTGACTACACACAAAGTGTAAAAAGATGGAGATTTTGGGGAACAGGGCCAGGAGCAGTAAGCTGGTTAAGCAGATTGCCTCGTCTAACTATGCTTCTTTACATCTATTCACATCCTCTCAAAGCCAGCCATCTCTCGACCGCCACCCCTCCTCGACTCATAATAGGCCCTTTGAGTCCCTCCATTTGTCTCCCATCACATGCCTAAAGCCAAGTCCCTTTCTTTATTCCTCCTTTTTTCTCTTCCTTTGTTTTTTTTCCCCTGCCCCTGACACCCACACACACACACCATTTCCATCAAGGTTAAGTTATCACGCTCTTGGCAGTGTGTGTGTTTTCGTGTGTGTGTGTGTGTGTGTGTGTGTGTGTGTTTTCGTGTGTGTGTGTGTGGAGACAGACAGTCAGAGAAGGTCAGGGAGGAGACACAGGAGAGCAGCGACTGGCAGGGATCAAATACTAATCGATACCCAACACACACGCTTAACTCAGCCTTGTCCCTTTCACACTCACTCTAGTGCCCGTCAGAGAGGATGTTAGTGTGTGTGCGTGCAAGTGTCAGGTTTCTCTTCACGGTGACACCGCCTTTGAGGGACTTGTCCGTGTGTGTGTGCGTGTGTGTGTGTGTGACCCCCAATGCCTGGGAATCATTGCTGGGCGGATCATGTTGCCAGCTGGTTTAGGCCCGGCTTACTTTGTTGTAAGGTAAACTACTCTAGCTAGTAAAGCAGCGCTGCCCAGGGCTAAACTATCTGACAGAGGTCAAATTACTCTTCCAAATCCATCCCAGTACTTTGGTGAGATCAACTGAAGGTTTCACAATAGAAATACAAGTGAGTCAGTCAGTCCTGAGGCTTTTAACACACCCACCTGTCTGGATCTTAACACACACCAAGAAATGCGGTTGTTAAAAGATATGTTTCTTTGAAACCTGATTCAGACATGTCTATTGTTCAACAGACTATCAGGAGTGATGATAAATTCCCCGGAAAAATGACTGTCAGCCCTTAAAGCATCAAAGAGTTACTGAGAAATGTTATGAAAAAATTACTGCCGGTTCTAAAGACTGTAAAATACTGCTGCCTTCATTCTGAAAACGCAAGAGTTAGAAGTTTCTGAAACGCTGCTATATAAGTTTGGTAACTTTTGATAAAGGGTGAAATATCCTCTAGATTATGGAGTCAGTCAAGATTTGTGAAGAAGGAGAGCCCTTTATGATACGTTTTAGGGGGTTTGTTTCTACTGTTGCCAGTTTAAATGTGACTTTTTCTCCAAAAGAAAGTAATGTAACAAATGTTCTCTTGAACTGTTTTGTTTTCAAAGGGAACGCAAGGAAAATGAAGTTTCTGACTACACGAGAAGCCCTGAAAAGTTCACCATTACCTCCAGTGTCTACGGCGTCATAATGGTGTTATAATTGTAACGGCACACTACAAAGTTAAAGATCCTTTCAAAAGTAGTCTGACAATGGTTTATTGTGTGAATTACTTTCTTCCATAACGATTTGTGCCACGTTTGTGGATATATAACTTGTGTTACTGCCTGCTTAAAAGTATATTCCACAGAGTAACCCTCTATTTTTCTCTTCTCTATCAACTGCCATTTAAAAACATATTGGAAGGAAACAAATGCATCTGTAAAAGTAGTTAGAAATGTTCCATAACTAAACCCTGCTCTCAAATACAATAGCAGCTGTTTGCGCAATACTTAGTACATGTAATGCCAGTGAAGTGAACTCAGGGACAAGGCTCAAATCTTCTGTTTGTGAGAGAATGGAAACGATAGCTGCCAAGGTATGAGAGAGTATTTCAGAGAAAGAGTAAAAAAGAAGTGCGAGTTTGACTGAATAATGTAGGGAGATGCCCAGAAAAGAGGAGGAGGGAGGAGATGTGAAAAGGTTACAAAAGGGAGAAAAGAGAGAGGGAGAGAGAGAGTTATGAACAAAGACAGAGACAGAAGGTAGAATAGGCTTAATCTGTGAGAAGGTGAAACTAGATTGTGGTATATCAGCACCTTCTGCACCCCACAGCCTCCTCCCCGGAGATTTGATTCTCTATCCTCCGTCTACGACTTTAACTTTAAATTGAGGAAGTTGTGTGTGTGTGTGCCGTGTGTGTGAAGAGAGAAAGTTTGAAGAAAACTGTTTCACTGCTGTGTGCTCTTACTAATGAACAGCTACCTGTTTCTAAGCCTCTCATGTACATGTCACTTTGTCTGCTACATTACCGTCATGTCTACTGCTCCACATAACGATTCCACGTTGTATTCCTCACAATAACTACCCAACCTGTCATTTCACCTGCTGCACACTGTCTCTTATTCTCTAAACCAGGTCACCTTGTCTAACTATTTCTACGGTTTCTGCATCTCTTCAGCATTATATGTCAGCCCGGAGTCACTAATCCTCATCTACAGAGAGGAAAAGTTCCAGTAAACTCAGTCTTTGCCAGAAGCTGTTCATCAATGAGGTCTGATAGAGACAATAACATTTAAATGTGTTGCTATTTTCCAGCTGTCACACTTTCCCTTTGCTTCTGCTGTGCCCCTCCATTGACTGTGAGCAAATACATGTTCAGCAGATCAATGGCTCCGTATTAAAGAGACTCCACAGTCCAAACCTCAGTGAACTTTTCCACCTCTGTCTCTGCGTTCTGGATAATACAAAACTAATTGTTAAATGTCAACTCAACATTGTTATATGCCTCTTTAACTGGCCTGCAGTCAGCTGCAAAATAATGTTAAAATGTGAAACCTTCAACACTGTTTGGGTGTTTGTGTGGGCTCTAAGAAGCTCTTGTGACCTCACTGTGAATTACATGCTTGATGGCTTGTTCAGCATGTTTTACAGATCCAGAGTTTTACTTTTTATCAAGTTAATATAGATCTGTTTTCCAATCCTTTTATTTGGTATTTATATTTAATTAATTAATACATTAATCTGTAGCTGTGGTTCAGAAGATTCAATAATCTGAACACAGTTTGATATCTGTATTCTGAAGTGTCCCATATAGCTTTTTAATATGTACTATATGGTCAATTAGAGAATTGTTGGAAGGAGCCTCATACCCCTTCACTGCAAATATAGAGATAACAGATGATGGTGGAAGTTGCATGTGAACCATTTTTGCCACAGTGTCAACAGGCAAAGGTGAAAAGTGCTGGAGTCCTTCCCACAGATTGACAAGATAGGATGTGTGATCAGGCTCTCTTATTGATGCCACTTCAGTTTCCTGCATGTTGTCCTTCAGGCGTTTTCTACTTGGTTGCTTCTGCAAATACATGTTTTAAAAGTTATCATTACCCAGCTTTCTTACTGATCTTCCAGTTGTGTAAGATGCTTGATTCTGATTGGTCAAAACACCTTGACAACCCCTTAAAGCTGGAGTTGGTAGTCAGATTTATATACACTTTTTGTCATACTGGTTAAAATTATCTTTATGTTCCGATGGCAAACAATACATAATGTCTTCTTGAAAAAGAACGAATAAAAGCCACTAACTACAGCCGGAGTAAACCTGGGAAAACACCAACCAATCCCTGCCATCAGGAGCCAAATTATGCCATCAATCAAATCCCGTCCTGCCGTTCTGCCGGCCTCCTGCGCGTACATTTCATGTTTATTTGTGTTTTTAACTTTCACTATGATCATTTTTTGGTGTTTTCTCACCAATGAGTGAGACATGAGTTGACGTAGTGCAAAACACAAGCGATGTGCTGAGGACCGGTTTTGAATCAGTCACGATCATATGGTCGCGAATCAGCAGCACTCGTGCGTGTGAGCGGGGGCGTCATTTTGGAGGAGCTCCGAGGGGAGGGGGGGAGGGGTTAGACGGAGTCCTGAGGAAATGCTACATTCAAATTCATGCTAGTTATCCGTGACTACCAACCCTAGCTTTAAGAATGGGGGGTAACTTTCACTAATATGAGCAACACCTGAGCTAAACTGAACACATCATGTCAAATCAATCCGCGGTAATGTGTTCTGGCACATTTTGCTGCTTGTTGACACCATAGACTGTAAGGTGAGGTAAAACAGTTAGTTTTTGTTTGTTTCAAAACAATGTGTCTAGTTTCGGTTAGCATGCTAATGCAGCTGGCTAAACCACATAGATAATTACATCTTGGATCCTGTCCAGCATTTTTAGCAATGAGCGGAGCAGGTGAGAGCAACTTTGAGTTACCTTCGGGGTTACCATGTCCACCCTGGCTGGATTCTATTTCCCATAACCACCTGCTAATCATACATTATCCCTTACATAATAAAGGCAAAGTGAGGACGGTAGATGTTGTCTTAATATGGAACCGAAAACTTGATACATCTTCACCGTAAACAAGTTCAAACCTGAAAACAACTGCTTTTTAAACTGAAAACAAATCTAAAACAAGTGTATTAGGTGAAGTGAAGTTGGGCTTGTAATAAGCTAGCACTGGCCACATCTTCATTCACAAATAAAGTGTACACATGAAGGTATCTGCATCCTTACAACATGGGACCTTAAATCAAGTGATCAATCCAAGTTAAAGTCATAATAAAAGGTAATGTAAAATACTTCTACTAACTTCTTGGGCTACAAGTTAACCTGAGCAGGCTTTGCAGTCAGAAAATGCATGAATGAGTGGATTATATCTGCTGCAACAATATTTCTCAGGCATTTTTAATACCATTTCTTGGCAGCTGAGCCAAAATAACTCTAGCTCTTCTTTCCGTATCATCCAGTTACTCTCCCTGCAGCTTCAGTCATCTCCAATCCTTCATTTTTATCTTTCTTTCAATGTTTCACCTGTCAGTCTGTTTGTCCATATGTCTGTCCTTCTCCTTCCTGGAAGAAATAAGAAAAACAGAGCTATCTGCTGCTCCACAGTAAAGTCCCATAATCAGAGGCTTTGCGGGGTCTAAACAACACTCCCACAGCATACAGAAGAACAAGAGGAGAGAGGTAAGCAAAGGTGGAGAGAGGTTCATACAATAAGTGAGAGAGGGAGAGCTAAGAGGAAAATACACCATCCTTTCCCATAATCCCCTGCTATCCCACTTGAATCCTGACAGCTCTAACCTGTTTTTATTGCAGTGAATGGGAAGAATACCAATGAAAACACACCTATGAGAAGAGCTCTTCACTGAGCCGCTGGATGTCTCTGCTCAGGGAGGCTGCTCCTCTTTTTCTCTGTGCACTGATATTCTATTATTCAGCCAGGAAATCTTCAGAAAATATGTCTCAGAATCAATTATTTATTTTCTTTGTCAGTACAAAGTCTGATGATTATTATTTAATTTTCAGATGTAACTTTTTTTTGTCAAACTGAAAGAAAATCACAGCAACAACCAGACTCAAAAGACAGAACTTGAAGCCGGCTTATGGCAACTTTAAAGATACAACATATTTTTGTTATAAATAAAGTCATATACAGACATGGATTGCTCCTATACTAGAAAAAGAAAAGCTGCTGTGTGAGACTGAAACTTTAAAATTTGCTGATGTTTTTTCACATGATATTGAAACTTTTTTTCACATATTTTGATGTACCAATTTATCCTGTTATTAAAAATCCATATTTTTTGTTATGCATAAATAACTGGTTTTCTAGTGGCTTATGTTATAACATCTTTACTCTAATTTCTGTACCATAAAACTCTTGTTCGAGTTGGCAAACAGTGTAAGTAACATATACATTTAAGTGTATGGATCATTTCATAGATTTGATCAACTTCTACACCCAATCCAAATCCAATCTAATCCTTATGTATTTATGAAGCTTGCTTATTTTAAGATAGGACACAATTCAGCTACCACTACCGTCATTGTTATTATCAGTACATTCACACTAAGTGGGATGTTAGAATGCATTGAGCTGTATAGAGGGCAGAATGAGTCCAGCCCTCTGGAAGTATACCACCATGTCCCAATGATCAGCTGCCTTATTGGTAATACAACAGAGATTGGAGGGAAGCAAATATGTTTCACTCAGTTATTTTCTTCATCAACCACAGAATAAGAAAATGTTATATCCTATTAAATATAACATAACATCCCATTGTCTACATCTGATTAGAAGCTCTAGAAAAGCTCTATGTCTAATTATCAGAGCAATACAAGATATGAAATCCTGCTTTGAATTAGAGTAACTTATCTCATATTATTGCATTTTTAGAACAATAAAAGTGTCATGTTCTAACATGATGATTAAGTATATCATGATGGTGTATCTATATCTATATCTAATATATTTTTATGAAAGTTAAAAAAAACTGCAGAACCTCAAGGAAACCCAATTGCCACTAAAGCAAATCTTTACAGCATAAACGAACGTGTTTACAGCCTGACACAAAAAATATTTCAGGCATTAATAGCTTATTTATTTTTTATAACTAGTTATGCTGAATAGGGTCACAGTGATTCGACTGACAGATGAGTGCGTTACAGCTGTTTGAGACTAAAGGCCCATCTCGACTCCACCTTTGTCCATTTGTAAGTTGATCAAAAATAAGGTTGAGTCCGCATTGCCATTATGGGGGCTTCAAAACGCCTCTAAGAAACAAATGTTAGAGGTCATTGGGACTCCATTAGCATTTCATACAGATTATGATTGTGTCATGAAGCCCAACAACAGCAGCCACCATGGTGGAAATCTTGAATCAAATAAACTTTCAACTAATCAAGAAACAGGCGAAGAGGTGGAGCTGAGGCGGGCCTTTAGCCACCTGGAAAACAGCTACAACACGCCCTCCTGTCTGTTAACTCGACCAAGCCCCCAATTATGCCTACTTATACATAATTCCTTAGAATAATAAAATCTGATGTGTAATAAAGAAATTCAGCCCCATGTGGTTGTCATGAATAAAGAAATAAGCTATTGAGACCACAACTGTTTCTGCTGTAAAAATGGGCATTTTAACATTAGAGCCACTCAGCTTATACACTCACAGTAAATATATGATGTACTTACAGACTGTGCTGGACCGGCTTAATTTAGGGAAGAAAAGATAAATCAGCTTTAGATCAAGAGGCAAATTAGGAGCTCACTAAATAATGTTTCTGCTGTTAAATCTCAGAATGAATTATAATTCAAGCATCAGTGCCCGCTAGGAAGGTCTCACTCTTTAATGTGATTATTCGCCTCAAATCTTAAAACAAATTCTGTCCAATCCAATTATACTGAAATGCATTAAACAAAAGATCAGGTTGGTTTCTATAAATTAGACTCAAAGAATGCACAACTTTCAGGGGAAATCTCACATTATGCAGCAGGCTGAACAAATAAAAGGGATATTACTCTGCAATATAACGCTCTAAAGCGATTTCAGTCCAGGCAGGTTCCAAACTCTTTTGTTTTCATGAAAGCAAAAAACCCCTCCTCCTTTTTATTACCCAAGATTCCACCTGCCTGCCAGACATCTCCTCACACTCCACACTCCCCGCGCCTCCTTCTGAGCGTGTCGACGGGGACGCATCATTTCTCAGGCTGCACCGAGACGAGCCGGTGGATGAGGTGTGTGACAACTCGTGTTTACTCCACTCACGATCGCTGCGTGGAGGAGATGCAGGGAGGAGGTGATGGGGGGGAAATGGGGCATAAATGGAGACGAGCAAGACAGACAGGGAGGGAGAAATAAAGAAAGACAAGAAAGGTGCTGGGTGGGTGTGCTATACCTCGTCTAGACTGTGATTAGGCTCATATCTGCGGGGGGACGTGGCAGGGTTGTGGAGAGTGAGGGAGGAAGACATGGATAGAAGAGAAAGAAAGAGGGCTTGGTAACCAATCATCTCAGAGATCAAAGACCTGTCTGCTTGTTTGCCTGAAGCCCTCCTCCTCCTCCTCAGATTGGAAGAGGGGAATATGATAGTCGGAGTGAGGAGGAGGTCTGCATCAAGAAGCTGACTGGAGAAACTTTTTCTCGCTAACTTAGCTCTTCTTTCTCAAATCCATCCTGATGCTGTCTCTTTTATGAACAACAACCTTCCCTCAGCCTCTTGACATGCTCGCTAACAACCACAAGCAGACACACTGCACATACACACAAACACACACACAGAAGGAGTGCTACAAGCAGAATTGCAGAGTTAATGAAGCAGAGGTCACAGGCTCTCACCCAGGGGGAGTCAATCATGGGACCCTGATCTGTATGACTAATACAGACCACTTTCATCTCCTTCATCACCTCCATTTTTCTCGCCACTATTCTATTTTTCTTGAACACACACACTTTTCCAAGCAGATAACACTCTTCCCCTTCTTAACCTGAAAGAGGGATTAAAGGGTGAAAAAAATTCATAGATATTCTCTGTAATCTCCGGTGCTGAGCTCAGTTGAGTTGAGGATTGCAGAGTGCAAAAAAAAGAGTACTATGCAGGAAAACTTATTCTGCAAAAGTTTTACCCCTTTCACTCTCTTCCTCAACTTTCACTCCTGTAGAACCGCTGCAGAGCGCCTGAACATTTTTAGCATTCATCTCAGAGGCAGTGGAAATCCAAACATCTGCTCGTGCCAAAGCACCACCAGCAGACCACAGACAATGTCCGACAGCATTAAGGTATTTCACATGAGCTCTGGGAGCTGCACAGAGCAAGATTGAGAAGTAGTGAGTGGGAAATAAAGCAAAAAAACGGGAAAGGAGTGACAGAATCTGAGGATGAGGACAAATTAATTCATTGTACAGAGACGAGGCAGCGTGAAAATCAATCATGATGGCTCTTTATCATATCAGAGAAAAGACATTATTGGTTATAGTGAGTCTCCAAGAGAAGCTTAAGTGAAAAAGTGTTTGGTGAGAAACATTGTTATTTCTCCCCTCGTTCAATGCTTACTCAATTTAAATGCTAATATTAAGGTTAGCTCGCGTGTGAATGGAGCTTTATGACTGCCAAGTTGTTAGCAGATGACAAAGTGGGCCAAATGTCTTTCTTTTGGCCCCCAGTACTGCTTTCAATGCTTTGTCAAGGCAGGCAGCTGTTCAACAATTACTCTACTCAGGGTTTCTGCCTGTTAGGAGGAAGTATTTTTGCTGCGACTCCTGATAAGTTCTTGCCCATACTGTATTTCTGTCAGCTCCCTGTAGGTACCATAAAGAATATGGTGACCTATTCTTCAAGTGTCATGAGACTAACAAACCTCAAATCATACCAAGTGTATGTGTCTCATTTCCAATCAAAATATCTCATTAGACTTAGTATGAGCCACATTGATCTGACAATTCCAGATATGAATCCTTTTTCAAGATATTACCCGCCAAAAGTAAGAAATGAATTGGTTTTAATGATTAAATGTGTTAGACATCTTTATTCAAGCAACCTATCAATACAATTTTGCCTAACTTATTTCAATACAATTTGCTCCTTTCATTGGCAGCCACTTTTTCTCATTACATGGGTTCATTGTATATGGAGAGCTTTGCTCCATCTCCTCCTACTGTGAGATGTGAAGCCAAAATACCACCTTGATGGGAGCTGACATAGTGTGCTGATGGAGACATGGCATGTGCAGAAGCAATCTGGTTGGGAGAGCCAAAGAACTGACATCACACCTTTCTGCTAACTAAAACACAAGATTAACTTACTGATAAAACATCAAAGATCCCTCAAGTCAGTACAATCCACAGCAGAACAGAATCCTATGTTGATTTGAAGAAGAAACTCATGGCTATCAAAAGTTCAACGACTGGTGTTTTTATGTTTTCTCGGATTGTTCATTCTCTGCTCTGCTAATCTGACAACAAACACTGCAGGAGCTTTCATTTGACAATCCAGCTGTCAATCAGTTATCTTTTTTAACATCAAAAAACATATTAAAACTACACTTCAGGGAAATGAACACTGGCACATAATTCAGCATAATAACGACTAACTGTTGTGAAAGACAGCACGTTTGAGAAAAAAGTATTTGACATGTGATTAAGTTTTGTAATTCATTTCCACGTTGATCCATGTTCAATCTGTAATAAAGGAGGAGGCAGGCTTTATGATCTAAACTGCAACCAGTCAGTTGAGGGAACTCTAAAAGTTTTGGCTTAATAGTTAAAATAAATGCAGGAAAAATAGTTTTTTTCTATTAAGAACCTTTAAATATTCACTGTGAAAAATTCAGCCATTGCAATGTTTATTGCCAGTACTCATACTGTGATGTTAAAATTGCGGTTTTGCTGCCCTACGTGACAAACTTTGATGTGATATGGCACTATCTAAATCAAAATCAATTGATTGACTAATAAAAAAAAGATACAAAGAAAGAGAAATAAGTGAAAGTGAATGGGTTGATGCCAAGAGTCAAACTTCCTTTTTCTCCCTCCATGGCTGCCATAAATCTCCCATTTGACATGACAGTAAAAAATTAGAGAATTTGTTGTGTAAACATGACCTCTGACCCCTTGTTTATGCAATATTCCATCAGAATGACAAGAGTCAGACAGCCTGTCCCTGCCAACCTGCAGGAGAGTTTCCATCAGGCCGTCTCCAGCTGGGTCAAAGTAGATGCAGAGGGGAGAGATTGAGGTCTCCCACGTCTTCCAGCGTGACAAACAGCTAAATAAAATGTTCCTGATGGCTGCGAGACGACAAGCCATCTGCTGGGGCTGACTCCTCTGGGGACGACTGGATGCTCATGTGCTTGCAAATGTTTAGTCAAGGGGACAGGAAGTGGAAAAGCGTTGCCTTTTTTTTTCCTAAGATATCAGACACGACCTCATTGAAAAACGTAGTGGTATATAGGAAGGCCAGGAAAAGGTGGTCCATCCTGTAGTCTGGTAATACGGTCTGCTAGCTACTGTATTCCTGGCAGGTGGAGGTTGATTCAGTTTCCTTAATCAGAAACTACTCTGCCCTCAGGGTGTGATACCAACTTTGTGCAAGAGGGAAGGAGAGAAATAGAAGGAGGAGAAGAGAAGGAGGGTGATTAAGTTAACAGGACATATGGGAGTCATGTGTATCACTGGTCTGTGTGGCCAAACAAAACTCATGTTCAGTAGAACTTTGTTAAACAACCGCTCCCTGTCCTTTGGCTGTTCTCTACAAGTTCTCTGGTATTTCTTTGGCATCTGTCCCCACGCCTCAGATTCTTGTGTGATGGCCAAAAAACACAATCCCCATCCTAAAACCAGCACTGCTGATTCTGACCTGATCCACACCAGATCCACACCAGCTCTCTGATCCAATTTTAGTATATTGGTGGCTTTACCTCAAGCAGGCACAGGCTTCATGTACAAATAGAAACAGCGGCACTATTCTGTGAGGCAACTCCGTGAGCCGCATTGTTGTTTTCTAGGCTGGTTTCCAAGCAGTTCACCCTGTCAAAAACACTGAAAACAAGTGTATCTGCAGCATCAAGTCTCAGATTCAGAGATTTAGACTAACACTGAGCGGCTAGTAGCTTAAAAGACGAACAAATAAAGGCTTGCTTGGTTCCCAGCATCAAAATAGCTCATATGCATGCAGAGCAGGTGGACATGAAGAGCAGCAGAGATGCAGTGGTCTGCCGGGGGGCGGTGCAGAAGGCAGTCGCAGAGTTAAGTGAGCAGATTTAGACCCAAGGTGATGCTTGATAGGTCGATTAGGACGGCTGAGGCCTGCAGGAAAGGCCCCAGTTTAGCTTCACGTCAGGGGGCGGGGAGGCTTTTAATTTGAAAACGTGATGTCTTTTACAATCATGCAGCATTCAGTGTTTCTGTTTTCAGAGTCGAGACTTCCTAATTGTCGGAGTAAATGCCTGATCTTATCTCTAATCTAATTACTTTAACTCAATCAGGAGAGTCTACGTTACTGCTTCCATAAATATCAACTAAAATTCTAGGTTAGACTAAAACACACACTGCAACAGATCTGCTGTAGTTAGGAGTTTTTCCATGAAAATACCCTGCTTTCAGAAACAGGCTGGGTGGTTAATGGAACCGAGGCGCACATGAGCATGAGTAGTGAGTGCAGCCATGAATAGGCTGGAATAGAAGAGGGAATTCAGATAATATAAACACCCTGAACTCTATTTATCCCAACACCGTGAAGCTGTGTTTATGTCTTAATCTCACCTGAGTAGTGTTTAATAAAGAAAAACCAGGACCATATTTAAAAAGCACTCACACCCTGTCAAACTCACTGTCAATGGAGTGTTTTCATTTCCACTGTAAATTGCACTGGGACTTAAGTGGCAGGGAGTGTGTTTATGTGTGTGTGTGTGTGTGCCTGGTGAATCGAAAGCTGTCCTATAGTGAAGCACCCTCTACCTGCCTCTCTCATCTCCCAGTGAGAGGGCGAGATGCCATCAGCAGATGCTCAGATGTGTTTGTTAGGGGGGGGCGTGGAGTTAAATGAGATCGGAGGAAGAGTCAAATAGTCAAACAGCTTCTTTCTGTAACTGTCGACTCCTTTTTTCAGCTCACTTTGTGGTGC
The DNA here is from genome assembly GCF_009762535.1 of Notolabrus celidotus. Taxonomy (NCBI): domain Eukaryota; kingdom Metazoa; phylum Chordata; class Actinopteri; order Labriformes; family Labridae; genus Notolabrus; species Notolabrus celidotus. Next base: position 15,139,049 of record NC_048273.1, on the reverse strand, counting down.
GGTAAGCGGATACACACCTTTTTTGGATGTGTGAGAGACAGAGAGAGAGAGAGAGGGGGAGAGGGAGGCATGGCACCTCTTAAATGTGTTTTTGTAGAGCCGGTTTCTAAAGTGAGTCAGCCCATAGTGACTGAGGAGAAGTGAAAAGACTCGGATCTCTTGGACGCGAGTATATCTCATTATCAGTCCACACTGTGTACAGTAGGTTTCTTTATAGATGTGGGGGCCGGGCGGCGATCTGTCTACACAACGCTTGGCAGGCTCAGGCACTATATCTCTACCAGAATGGAAATCAGGCCATTCAAGTGCAGAGACACAGAGGACCTGCTTTGTCCAGTGTTTTATGCTAGTTTAATGTAAAGCTAAAGAGGAAGAAAAAGCTAAGGAGGAAGAAGAATCAAACTTTCTGAGAGGAGAAAGCGGGTCTAGTTGCCAGTGGGAGGTGGCGGCTATGGTTCAGTGAACTTTTGTGTTTGTGTTTGGTGTAATCGCCAATTTTTGTTGGATGTCACCCTCATTTTAGAAGCAAGAGAAATGTCGCTGTGGTTTCTGTTTGGACTGACGCCAAGAACAAACTGTTAAACTGCCCAAATGCACTGCTGACATTTAGAATCAGAGAGAGGTAACAAAGGGGAAATAGTGCTGATTCAAAATGTGGGAAAAAGACAAGATGTAACGCTCCACACCATCCAAATGAAAGCAAAGTTGAAAACAATCAGTTTTTCTGCAAGAGATTAACACCAAAGTCGTTTTTCTTAGGAAATGTCACAAAAATGACACTTTTCACTTTGCATGAGATCCTTCTGGTTCACTGATACATTCAACGATGGATGACGGATGGCACGCCCATGCCCTCGCCTTTTGTCATATCATTACTTAATCCCCTCAGTGACAATTACACCTCTGAGGGGAACAAAAGCTGGTGCCAGGCAACTATAACTGACATGGCAGCTCAATGAACAACAGAGCATGCTTTTCTATAAGGCCAATTTGCAGAGCAGTCGCAACAAGATCCCGGTGTAATGAAGGGAAATGTTGAGATGGGCAGATGCAGGCCACAGTCACGCAGTAATGCAGGCAGGGATGTGAACATTTCGGCGTGAAGTGGGAGAAAACAGGAGGAGGGCTTTTAGAACAGAGGAGCATTGTGGGTCAGCTTGGTGGAGAGAGTGGGGAGAACAGTATAAAGTGTACAGGCAGTGATTAAAAATTGGAAAGAGCACAAGCTAGGCCGTCTGAAAGAGGCATTGTGGCAGCAGTGGACGAGGTTTCATAATGAGAACAGACAGGGCAAATGGGAGGGCAAAGCTAAAATGTCAAGGCGCAGGGAGCAGGCCTGGATGGTAAATTGTGTACAGCAGTGAAGGGATGAGAGGTCATGGGATGTCTGCTCACTCTGCAGGTTATGTGCTGGAGTCAGCAGTGACCAGGGCTAATCTGTCTCCCAAAACCACAGCAAGATGTTCAGAAAATACTGCAGGGAACAGGAGATGGACAGACAGTGGGACTGATACATCAAAGCAGGTAGCCATCTTTGGGAATATCATTTCCTGGCGCTCAAGGTAGAGGCGAAGAAAATTTTTTAAAATGTGAAAATTGAGGTAACAATTAGAAGAGAAAAATGTTTGAGTAAAGGTTGAGACAAAGTGTCTCCTTTAAAACAATTATCCAAGTGAAAACGAGGCCCCCAGACTGACGCAGAGAACAAATGAGGCAGTGGGAAAACGGTCGGGGGTTCGTTCAGGGACGGCGCGGATGTTAATCATTTCCACCGGTGGTTTACAAGAACCCAGCATGCTTTGTCTGCCAGCTCCCACACCGTTTATTTACACGTACTCATCAACATTCTCCTTCTGCGGCACACACACTGTCGAAAATGATACTTGCACAATAACATGCACACACACACACACACGCACACGCACACGCACAGGTATAAATCTCAGTGGAATTAAATTCTGTGGGCTGAGGCCGCAGGGAGTCTTTTTATAAATGCAGAGCAAGGAGAATGATGCCCATGAATGCCAGAATATACGCACGTGTATCAAAAGAATGAGGGCACAAAAAGTAAATGCAGTCACTCATGATAAGGCCGATTTCTCATCCTTCCCTAACAGAAAAGCATCAAATGATCCTGAAATTGGTACCTCCCCTCCTTCCTCCCCTCAGATGATAACATTCCCAGTCTTTGTTGCTTCGAGGAAAAGCAAACAGCCCAAAACTACCTGCAAGAATTTTCCCTCTCAGGAGTCTCTCTCACGAGGGGAGAGAAGACGTTCACATCGTTCCTGTTTATCAGCCTGGAGAATCAGTTTTAGTCTTTTTGGTTAATTAACTAAGTGGTGTCTCTAGGCCTTGTCTGCACATTGCTCTGTGCCAAAACTCCTTTAAGCCACCCAAGTGTCTCAATGCTATAACTTCACGGAGACCGCCTCTGGTCTCAGGATGATAATTGCAAAAGCAACAGGGGGCTGGGGGGGGGGGCATGCACACGCCGGAACAATTACAAACTTGCAAAGGGGGAACATTGCTTTCCCCATTGTTTGTGTTTCTCCTCAGCCCTCACTCACTTGTTTGGCTGTCCTCTTAATTCTTCAGCTGTTTATTCAAATTCATTTGAGGTTTTAAATAGTGTTGTTCATACACAGTTACCGGTGTTATAAATGAGTGCTTTAAGTGGGCTGGAACACTCTGGTACACAGTACTGCCACTTCCAAATTCAATCCCATGGCTTATCAGTACTTTGTCAGAGTACCGGGAATGCCAGTGTCCTTTCCTGCCCTCATATTACAGTTTCTCTCAGCGATTTATAATAGCACCCAAAATACATTACCCATAGTGAACTACCTGATGCTCATGTGCTTTCACAGGCGTTACATGACTCTCAGTGTCTTTTTCCGCCGAAGATTAAAGTCAAATTAACGCTAACTTGGAAGTATCTACAGTACTGTATAAATGAGGAAAATCTGAATAAAAGGAAGATGACAGCAATGTTGGCCTCGCTCCAAAAGAGTACAAAGAGAACAGGAGCCAAAGCAAAGCTGGATGATGACACAGGCCGGAATTAATTCATCTTATTATGTTATTTTCTCTCTGAATTTATCAATACAATCATAGCTTACTCCTTTTCTGCCTGTATTTTTCTTTCTCTTCCAGCGACCATCTTCTACTGTCTGTTTCTGACTGCTTCTTTCAGTGCTCTCATGTAGAGTCCTCAAGTGAAAGCCAAAGTCTGATGACTTCTTTGCACTGTACACCAAAGCTACTGTTTATAGTTTATTTAGCCTGATGGATGATTGGAGGAGAGCATGGTTTAGTTTAGTTGATTAGTTTCTTTAAGAGGGACCATGCACAACACAGCTGCTGAGCCAGAGTTAGCTAAAGGAGCTTATCTACATCAGTGGTCCCTGGGCAGGAAGATCTAAGAACACACAATACAAACAATCTAAAAAAGACAAAATTCAAACTACTAAAAAACAATAAAAAACTTCACAACGGCATGTCACATTAAAACATATATCTATAGATTGATACAAAGGTGTGTGCAATCAATGATCACATGACTGGTTTGCCTTGGTGATCATTGACTGTATATTATAGGCTAAATAGTTCTGATACACAGACTATGATGAGGATAAAGAGATGAAGAGGTTCTTGGTTTATATGTCATAAAATTCTAAGTTATCTTTCGCTATCTTTTATTAATGAAAAAATGTAGAATAATAATGATTTACTGATACTGGTGAAACGATACACAGGCTAGCAAGTGAATAAGGGGAGTACCAGCTCTTGTTTTTTTCCACTTTAAGCACTGCACAACAGGATGCCTTTGGTACAGCCTAAAATACAAAATCAGGAAGGGAGTCCAAGCAGCAATACAACAGTGATTTGAAGGTTGAGATTTAAAGGCTCCACTTAAAATCAATTTCTTTCACCTGAAATAATTTCTAAGCTTTGGTTCGTTTCTCCAAAAAGGTAGTAGAATAATGTGATCACTTAAAACCACCATTGAAAAGCAAGGTTTTAGAGCAGCAGTAATCTGTCAATATATTCTACATCTAATTGCAGAATCTTTTTTGCGCAACAGCAGATTTTGGTATTGGAAGTGTTCTGGTTTCCATTAATAGTACACAAAAATTATGCCCCAGTGTTTAAGGAGGCATTGGTTGTATGACAGAGAACAGTCCGTGTGGAGAGCAAAAGGAGCGGAACGCAATGATGCACTGCAGGGTAACATTATGTAAAAGTGTAGCATGAGAGCTTCACTGAAATAAGCAGTAAAAGAACAAAAACATTTGTTTCAGCTAATGTCAGGATGAGATGCCGCTGATGTCAGCTCAATTTGTTAGGTTGGCTTCCCACTATCATGTGTTGTTTGTCATACCTGAGGTTGAGCTGAGCTTCTTAAAGCTTCTTCGTGTTGGTTTCCTCCCCGGCACTCTTAATCTGACATAAGTGAGAGAGATGTGTCAGAATGATTACTTATTCCTAGATTTCCTTTGATTTTCTATGATATCCTATAGATTTTAATTATTCTCTTTCATAATTAGGACTGATTGTCGAACCACCAAAAAAAAAAAAAGAAAAGTTATCTGTCATACACTCTTTAAGCCTGGCCATACAAATCTACAGCAATACTACATCAGTTCAGGTTAAATTGTGCACAGGGGCTATTTTTAAAGCCTCTGGTAACCCAAATCAATAAAAACATTCTACCTATGATATTTCAGACCATATGTAAACACTAAAACTTTGTAAAAATATTAGAACTCAACTTTGATCAATTTTTCAAATATGTTCAATAACATTTTTTAACACGTTTTCACACTGGGTTTTAAGGAGGCTGGTTTAACCTAGATACCAATCAATCATAAAATTAAACACCGAGTCACGTGCACACATGTTCAACAAAACTACTCCCCTCCTGCTCAGAGCGTCTCAGCCAGCTCCCCTCAGATTTGTCTTAGCTGTTTGCTTGTCTGCTAAACACGTACTGCCTGTAATTTGTCTGTATAGCTGTCTCTCTGCTCTTTGCCTCTTTGCACCGCTGTGCTCGTGTGTCCCTGTCTACACATCCACCGGTGAAGATGACAGCTTGTAGTCATTCTTTTATTTTCTTAACTGCGGGGACGCAGTATAGTTGAGCCACGCCCGAGTGGCTAAAGCAGTCCCACATTATGCTCCGCTCATTTCCCCAGGACAGGTTCACTAACTTTCCCCTGGATCGTTTCATTAACTTTCCCCAAACAGTTCAGAATTTAGACAAACAGCTCAGTCTGACACCCGGAGCCGAGCTCCTGTGCATGCACATACTACACTTCAGCCTCTGCTGCTCCTGGGATTCCATGGTCCTAATGCCCCGGAGACTACGGAGTGATAAAACTAATAAATGATATAAATCATGATTCTGACATATTTTGTAACTCAGCACCCAGAGATCATTTGAAATGAATAATTTTCAGATTCTGAAGTTTTTATGTCTTCAGATTCAGAGTCAGATGGCTCAAACATGCAGGCTGTGAACTCTCTCTTGACCTGTCAATCAAAAAGTTAGCAGAGGCTTTAAGTCCTACACTGGTATTAGATTGCTACTCTGTGAAGGTCGATTCATAAGTGCAGGTACTGAAATCAGTATTGGTTAAATGTTGTTTGAACATCTCTAGTTTTAAAGCCTTTCTTCTTTCTGACTTCATTTTTTTCTGCTATTTTGCTGCAATCTTTTGACCTCTCCACTCAAACGGATTTACTATATCCCAAGTCTGACCGAGAAGAGCAGCAACAACCCTCCTGCAAACTCCAGCAATCTTTCTCATTTATTCGAGCTTATTCTCCTTCTCCACCTCATGCTGTTCTCTCCACCGCTCCAAATTCTTCAATTTCGCCCTGCTGGGCCTTGGCAAGATGCAGCCGCAGTCTTCCACCAACCAAACTTCGATTGGCCCACTTCAGGCTCTCACTCTAGGGTCCTTTTCCCTTTTTTCCTGGCATGTACTACGTAACATTCTTCCAAAGGCACTTATGCAGCAATGGAAATGATTTTGGAAGTGACCCAGGCTCTCCTCCTTTTTGTGCCCCTGCTGACGCCCACAGAGAGAACAGAGTGGAAAAGGAGATGAAATCTTGTTGTAGTGTGGCCTTTGGATGATCTCCAGGTCAGCTGGACAGTGGGTTAGAGAGCTCTTCAAAAACATAAACTCATAAACACGCTCACATACACACAGAAACACTGAACTTGGTTTCATCTGAGAGCAGCATTCTGCTTGGAACAAAGCTCCTTGTGAAGACGCACGCAGCTTCTCTGGTCTGCTTCCAGTTGAACTCACACGCTGTACTAAAGTGAGGACCATTACCCTGCATTCACTATTACTGACCTGACACTGAAACTGGAATACTGACGCCTTCACCTGCTCCACTGACTCTATTGACCCCGTCTAGATAATTGTTGGATAGCTAAGTGCTTCAGTCAGGTCAATGGTGGGAAGTCAGAGGGCGTAATACAATGACAGAAAAGAAAGGGCTTCAGCCAGGGTGCAGGATATGGGACTGGTTCTTAGCCTGCTTTTACAACAAAAGCCCAAGTGTGGAATTGTATAGCATATGATCATTAAATTCATTGTGGATGGAGCAGCTACACAAGCCATTGTGATACACATTACCCCTTGTTTTTCACCAGGGTTTCTGATCCAAGCTCTGTCAGTTTCACCATTCAAACAATAAAAAGCATATGACCGGCCGTGTTGACCGAACGTAACATGTATACTCTCTGATTCTAACACAAAGTGCCCAGATGTCCTTGTTTAGTCGTGTGATTACTGTCAGGTATTTTGTGTACTTGGGAAGACTTTTACAATGAACTAAGCAAAAACATTATCTTAAAGAAATGGATTAGGGTTCTCTTTTCTGTGTTCATTGATGCTGTTAGCTCTTCTTCAGATGTGAAGACAAAAGACAAAAGATGAAACAAAACTTACTTCAGTGAAGTCCATGACAAAAAAAAAGTAAATCATAAGGAACACTGGAAGCAGGAACCCACTGGGAACTCAGGAGAAGACATAATGATCCAACAACACAAGAGAGGAAACAAAGAGACTAAATACATTCAAGGTAACAAGCAACAGGTGTGGACACAGGCAAAACTAATGAGGGTAATCAAAGTGGAACAGGAAGTAAAACCAAACCAGACACACAGGGATCAGGAACTACAAAATAAAACAGGAAACACAATAGACTTTACTAAAAAACGCAAGAGGAAGGAATACAATACAATGCAATACATGGATCACTTATAAAAAACACAAGAAACACTTAAGGGTAACTTATGACCGATACAGAATACAGACAGGGACATGAAACACAAAGTAAATCTACAAAATAAAACAGAAATCAAAGCTAAACTAAACAACTAATTAAAAGCAACTCATGACAGTATCATAATAAGGCTGGACACCTTTCCGGAGAGAAACTGCATGGGTTAGCTGGAAGTATGATGGGCTATTATTTCTCATACTGCATACCCTGCATCTCTGTCTGCAGTCAATCCTAGAACTCAAGGCAAATATTACCCCTGAAATCCACAGCACGCGTTTGTATACCACAGTCTGACTTCCCTGCACCCTTATGAAACTAATCTGTGCCCAGTCTAGTCAATGTTCTTGTTTCTATAGGAAGCGCTGCAGCTCGTCTCAGATGCGACTCAGACGCTTGTCTCCCCTCAACTCAGCTAAAAATATGCACTGTGTTTATTTTAGATGGAGCCTGCCTCCAGCACGCGTCAAGCTGACAGCAGATCATCGGTGATATAAGGTCAGACACAAAAATGACATAAGGCATCCGGTTGATTTCATAATAAAACACTATGCACCGACTCCAGATTACATAGCAGATCTTATAGATTAAAAATGTTGATTTTGTCCGTAGGTTACAGCACAGCAAACTAGGTAGTAATTATAACATTAAACAAACTTAAACATGACTAAATAGAAAACTTCAACTGTATGGAGCGGTTCCCCATGGTAGATGTACAAAAATCACAAAATAATATCCAAATAAACGGTAAATTAACTACAGAAAGTAACCTGCTATTAGTAAGTTGTTCCATTTCTACATTTTTGTGATCTCAAAGTTATCTTGTGATGTTGTGAATCAAGCTGCCTCTTGCTGTGTTTCATTGTACGTTTCAGAGAATCATCCAGCAGGGGTCAGGTAGAGCAAAGCCATCACACACACAAGGCGGTGCACATGTGTGCCATGGAATCCACAAAAATAAATCAGAGAAATAAATTAGTTTCAGGAATAAAATTGAGTAATTTTAGTCAGATCAAAGTGCAGTAATGATGGGAAAAATATACAATCAGTCTTAATTTGCCCATTTCATTTTGAAAACCCAGCTGTGTAGATTTTAGTCTAGATTATGTGTTCAACTTTACATGTGTTAATATCATAGTTGACTCTGAGTTTGTAAAATATGGGCAGACTTGTTCATGTTTACAGGCGGTCATATGTTGCTTACACAACCCCTGAGTGGTGAAGTGTTGCAACCACAGTTAGTACAGCATGTCTCTGAGCGGTACATTAAAGTTTCAGTATTATTCCTACTTTTTTTGCCTTTTGTGCATAACTGTGGTCAGCCCTCGTTGTTGAAACAGTCCGAGGTGAAATGGTTAGCACAAACAAATTAGCACCAGCTGTTAGCACATTGTTACATAAAAAGTTACCACTGTTTTCTTTTGTCCTCTGGTGCTGAGACAGAGTATCGTCATTTGTGTTGGTTTTCACACAACAGAGCAGTTGGAGTGTCTGGCTCCAACCTTAGACATCTTGACTCTGCAACACTGAAGCAAAACCACAATATTAAGGTCTACAGACACTGTAGGAGGTGAGGCCTTATGCTGGTCAAGCCTGATCTGATGATATCATGGTCTCTCTCCCAAAAGGCAAAGACCATTCAAGGCAGAGACCTTATTATTGCACAGTCAAAGCACTAGACTGTGTTTAACAAACTGATACACAACATTAAACTGTGCCATTTACTCTGTTCTCCTAAAAGAACAGTTTTTTCATGGTGCAATACCATGGATAGTATCTCTAGTTTTGTAGAACCAATTAAGATTAATCTATTGCTACGATATTACTAATACCATTGTTAATTTCTTACTTTTCATGCTGTCCTCAGCCTGGAAGGGTCTCATTTCTAAATTGTAAACCTCGCTCCAAAATGTGTCTCCGTTCTATAAATAAAAGTTGACTTGAACTGCATAAGGCAGATGGGATCTCTGCTCTATATTAAGCCTACAGTTTATACAGTATCTAACTGTGAGTGGTAGGATTGTCTATAATAAGGAGCATACAGATATAAATAAACCCAAACTCAGCAACAGTCAGGACTAGGACCGTTTCCACTTTGCTACTCCAGCGGGAGCTAACCAAAGCACGCTTTACTTAAATAGCAGGCTATTTATGTTGTTCTGCAGTAGTAATGAAACAAATAATAGCTGTAGCTGGGACAGTGTGATGGCTCCGGGGGTTTGTGTTTTTCTTTCCTTGAAGTCTGCCTGCATTTTAAACAGCCACTGCACAACATCTAATTATCACAAAATTGCTTATACATTAGCACTATTACTTTTCTTACAGTTTCAGGGACACTACTTAGAGCAATGAGAAGACCAAGACAGTCGTTTTAGAGTTGATACATGTTATCTTGTTTTCGTTATTTTATTCTAGACACTACTTGCTCCAGGAGGCTTCTGCTTTTTCAAACTGAAACCTGTTAAAAATAAGATATACTTGCTTCCTCTATAATATATATATATATCTGCTTCTGAAACATTTAGTAACTTGAAGCTGTTCTCCTTCACTTTTAAGTCAAGTTTAAGCTTAATTATGTGTGTGATCAAAACTATCAGGAGCAAGAAGTAAACTTTCCCTTCGGCAAAATCTCTCTTTGCCGCCTTCATAAAAAATAGAAAAGCTGCAAAGTGCAGAGGAAAACTGACACAACACTCCAGCGAGTGGAAGCACAAACACAGCCTCACATACTAAATCAGCATCTAAATAAGATGGAAATCCATTTCTGACAGGAAACGGGATGTCAATAGGCTTGTGCAAAGCCGTCAGAATGATCTAAGACACAATGACTCAACACGAGTGGGCATTCTGATTTTTCACACTTGTGTGCCAGTAAACACTTTGGCTGGTCGGCTCAAGATTTGGGCCCCCTTCTTCTCCGAGTGTATAATCAGTCACATTAATGAGAATGGTAATGTGATGCAGACGAATTAGTCCAGGTCCTCAGGGTTGACTCTCCTGAGGCCTTCGAACAGAAACAGGCTGCCTCGGCAGTAGACTCGCTGAGCCTTAAAAACAAGCAACCCCACTCTGAGCTTTCCTGCGACGCCTGACAGCAAAAACAAAATGTTCTGACGTCAACACAGACTAAATAACAATATTTTGCCTTTGAAAACCATTTGACAAAATCAATACTGCTCTCCTGTTTATCATGCTGATGCAAGCTGTTGTTGAGGGGTGAAAAAAAGCTCTAATACACAACAACAAACACGCATTTAGTAGTGCACTGTGTTTATGAGCAACAAACAAGGCTATTTCTATAACCAGTCTCCCCTGTGTGTTTAATCCCCTGGTGCTTACATGAAGGAGAACTAGTTCACCAAAATAAAGCGCCGTTTCAGGGAGTGTTCTGCTTAAGATTTATCACCACATCCCCGCACAGAGACACACTTAAGCCTTAAATCGAACTAAAAATCAACTCCACAGTGAAAACAGCACTTAGCTAAGCTGCTTCTAAACCTATCTGTGTGCATGGATGTGGTGGTGCTTCATATTTTCACGTTTTCTTTCTCTCTCTTTTAGTCCAGGCTCTTCATGAGTTTGTCTATGGGTACTAATGAGTGATGCCGAAATCTCGCCACAGGCTCAGCTTTACCCATCAGCCCTCTATGGCCCATGATGAGCATCACCTCTTAGCTTCTGTTTTTTTAGGTTGGCTTGCTGCCTGGTGTAGCCGGCGGTGCTAAGGTGCATTAATGAGCCTCCATGTGTGTGTGTGTGTGTGTGAGTGTGTGAGTGTGTGTATTTTTGTGTGTGATAAAAGTCCTCTGGCTGCTACTCCACTCTCCCCTCCCCCCCCCTCCTCCTGTATCTACTATCCAAGAATCTATTCATTTCAATCAGGTGAGGATCCCAGCAAGAGTTCTTGATTGCTGGTAGAGAGGCCTCCTCCACGCACACACTCATGGAGATGCGCACTCTCATGCACACGTTCCACTCGTTTCCCTATCTGTTCTGTTTCACACTTTTAACATTTGTAATCCTCGCTCATTTGTAATTTCGCTTCTGCGTGTTCGCCTCAAGAGAGAGAGAAACTAATTTCAGGAGTGAAAGAGGATTATCAGATGCAAACGAAATCTCTCCACCTCCAGACAAAGATATTGATGTAGACTTTTCAGGCGAATAAAAAAAAACAGTCTCAAAGCCGGCTTCAGCCCTGGATTGCAACTCTCAAGGAAGAAGCAAGTAAACTGCCACACTGGCAATTATTTCTTATCAGCATTGGGGAGCCTAGTTGACAATGGCAAGGCAAGGAAATGCTGAGCTGATGGCTCGTGAAAAAAAAACACAAGGAGAAGTGACTGCTGGGAGCATAATCAGCTTCCACTCTTACCTTTTGTGAATTTTTGTATGAGACTAAGTGAAAATATTAAATAAGAAATGCAATGGTTGTGGAGGGTCTTGCGAAGAAGCCAAAAGGTATCTGCATGTGTCAAAATAAAAACTTGAAGCACGCTGAAGTGCTGTGTTATTAATGGAGACTTCTCACTTGGTCCTTCCTCCTGCTGTGGATGGACTCACGCCTGCCAGACAAATAATCCCCATCACATTTTCACTGCCCTCATTGCACTAATACCAGGCCAGGCAGGAGACACTATCCATCTAGCGCACACACACTTTGACACACAAAACCCTCCTTGCTTGACTTTTAAACAAGTCAGCAAAGGAAACCATGGAGACACACACAGAGACAGACAGAAGATGAAGAGACATTGACGAAGATGTTCGGAGCCAGCTGGTTAAAGCCTGCATGACGGTAAATTAACCATCTGATTAAGATTTGAAAAGCAGCAAAGGAAGTGAACATAATGCACCCACTTAACGGAGGAGAAGGCGATAAATACTGAGCTGCAGGCGGTTGCTACCTCTGCCTTTGAAACAGCCACAATTTAACTGCAGTGCATTCACCGTTTAAGCATCATTTCTCCTGCAGCTATGATCCATGTTGCTGCATTCGTCGACCTTTAATGTCAGAGCCTGGTTAAACAGAGATGAGCGGCAGTCAGAAAGGTGGAAGAAGAGACTGCGCATTTGTTCCAGATGCCTTTTGAGCCTTATCTAATGAAAGGGGGCAGAAATGTGAACCAAAAGAGCGCACGGTGCAGCCTCAGAGCTTCCCCTCTATTATAGCCTGATCCTGGAGCTGTCCTCCTATTACGGCCTTCGCCCCGCCAAGCTTCAAAGCTACTTTGTTGTGACCGTTAATGGTTGCTGATGACAGCAAAGCGTATCGCGCTGCCAGGTGAGACGCCACAAGCCAGAAATAGAGGAAAGGAGAGGGAAAAAATTAAAATAAGTATAATAGAAGCTGATCACCAGAGAGGAGCAACCCTGCCCAGCAGGGAAGGGATAACAACTAAAAAACCTTGCTTAAGAATAGCTGCCATCTTTAACATTTGGCAGGAACAATACTCGCCAGTGAGTAAGCACCCAGCTCGCCCCCTCAGGGTAACACAATTAAAAACATGTTCACTGAGAGTCATCAATAACGTAAAACTTAAGGGAAAAAAAGCACACTTTTACGAGTAAGGAGCATGCAGGGAAGACAGGATGTACGCTGAACACTTCCTTGATGTTTTGGGTTATTTTGGCCATGGCCGCTGTTTCCTTGCTGTTACATCAAGAACATGGCTTTTATTGCTATTCTCCTCCTGCATGCATGCAAGTGGAAAAACTCTGTCAATGCGTTTCCCTTGTCACAGAGCCCTTAAAGTTTCATGATACATGGCATATCTCAGGCCTGCAAGAGCTGCCGGCTCTCAGGCATTTTCTGTCTTGTTTATTACTTCGGTTTAGACTCAGGGATCGAGTTTCCTCATTCTGCTGCTGTTGCTGCTGCAGAGAGCCAAGGGAGAGAGAGTAAGGGAGAAAGAGGCTGGTTTGAAATGAAACAGACAGAACAAGCAAGGCTATTTATAAGAAGCCAGCGGATAATTGTTGAAAAGGTTGGAGCAGCAGCAGCAGGTAACAAGTGAGTTGCGTGTTGATGCGCACAACAGGATGCGGAGGCTGCATGGTGATGATGTCATCCAGTAGAGGACTGGGTCAAAAAGAGAATTGCTCAATAGTTGTTGAAAGAAGGGATACTGCTGAGGAGTCAAAAATCAATACAAGCAAGAAGAAACAATTTATCATTTCAGTGTAATTAAAAGGCCAATACACAGACTTCCAAAGCCCACAAGAAGGCAGACCTCCTCATAGTTCATTTAGAGGAACAGCCAATACAGAAATCCCACCAAGAACACATAATAACAGCGACAAACCAATGTTTCCTTTAACCAAACCATACACTAACATCCCATAATTTTCATTAAACAAGTGAGTGCTCAAATGTCAAAGTAGTGGATAAGGGCAATGTTTCAAGTGTTCTAACATCAAACACACACCAGAAACTAGAAAATGGAAACTTTAAAGAAGTTTTTGTGTTTATTTAGACTGTCTGTATACACAGAGCGTCCCTTATTGTGGAGACATGCTCACATACTCAGACAAAGATGCAACATGCAGCTACGTTTATTCCGTGAAGGCTACAGAGGGTATTGTGGTTGCCCTAACAGACATGTTTGAAATGTTGCAGGTCTCACAGACATACGCATTGCATATATAAACATTCCAACAGCAGAGGAAGTGAATATTTTGATGTCCTCACTCACTCCTAATTCTCCAATTTCCTTGCAGATCTGATCCACTCACTTCTTCCCCTCTTAGTTTCCTTCTTCACAAGGTTCCTTCCGCCCGCCTTGCTAAGCAACCTGAGAAACTAAGCTTGTCTCGCTTAGAGACCTAGAGGACCATGTTGCATTTGATGACAGAAGCTGATAAATGTCTGACAGACTGCCAAATGCCGGGATGTGCTACATGAGTTCACGTTCAAACACTCCTCCGTCGTGGAGATATGCACATGCATCCATCATCGCCACGTGGGAGGAGTGTGTGTCTGTGTTGTCGTGTATGTATTTGTGAGTGTCAGTAGACTGTATAAAAAGATGGACAACAAGACAGCTCCCCAGAGTGAAGTAAAAAACGATTGGAGCTCCCCCTGCTGACTGGCAGCATATGCTACTGTATAGGCCATACTACATGAAGTATCTGCGCCACTTTATTCTTTAAGGCTGATTTATACTTCTGCGTCAAATCGACGGCGTACCCTACGCTGGAGGTCTGCGTAGCTCCCGTACCTACACCGAGGGCTACATAAGTAGCTGATGTGCACCTCCTCCAAAATGTAACTACCTGGTAGAGCCGACGTGGACCGCAAGCCCTGTGATTGGTCTGCTCGGCGGCATTGTCTTTCCCGATAAACTGCAACATGTATCAGCTGTAGATTAACATAACATGCTCTGAATCACTGTGGAAAAGTAAACAGAGATCGTAGTGGGGCAGGAAGCAGGCGAGTGGCTATCAGAGAGACCGCACTGCCCTCAATTGTTTCGGCGAAGAATCGCTGCGCGACACGGACACATCGACGCACAAGTATGTGGTGCTCATGTCCGCGTCAGCCCCTGCTGCGTAGGGGAGACCCAGAAGTATAAATCAGCCTTTAGATTAATGTGTACTGGGGCAAAAGGGTGGCGTCAAAATCCCAAATCCACTCTCCATTTCCCGACAGCAGACTCTACCTCTAAAAAGGTCACCAGCCCAATATGTCAGTGATCATCACTCAGAAAAGGTGGTTTTGGCTTCACTTTTGTATGCGTTGTCCATCTTTACATTCAGTCAATGGTATGAGGTACAAAAGCCTTGCAGTTGTCCTTCTCATTGGCGCCATTGGACAATGGCAATGTTCACAGTCTCAATGGTGGATAATTAAGATGATGAAGGATGCTTTAAGCAAATCAAACGGTTAAGAATGGGCTTTTGCAATAAAAGAACCATGGACCAAGTATCACATAAATATAAATAGATACACCCTTTCCTATCTCCCCCTCCTCCTTTCCCACAGAACGACACAAGCCAATGAAAGTAAAAGGTTGAGCTCTGAATGTCACAGTCAGTCATTGCAGCGTTCCTCTTAGCGATGCAGACAGAGAGGCACTCTGATTGCCCCACCAGTCAAGCCGAGGGGTGAAAAACATTTACATGCAAATACAAATGACCCACTAGCCACTGTGAGCACGCTAGCGATGGTTTCCACTGAATGCACGGCCACCACAGAAAATCCTGCACAGAGAACTTGCCAATCAACGGCTCTATTGTAGCAGCAAACACAGGCCTTTGGAAATTGCTGTTATGTGTGTAGGATATCAATTATTCTTGTGGCTTATTGGTTTGTGGCTGCTATTGTTGCATCAAGTGAAATTAATGTTAATGAATTCAGTCTGGAACATAATTTGGTGCATTAACAGATTTGCTGTGAAGAAGTTGAAATCCTCTCTCTATCATTTCCTCTTCAGTGTGCAGAGCGTCCTCGCAGAATCCACTCATCTCTGACAGCAGCGCTAATACCATGTCATCAAACGTCCGCTTTCAATTTGAACAATTAGAGTCCATAATCGTCATAACAAACACGCCTCTCTGTCAGACTGGAGTGGTTAGTATCAGGGGACAGATTGCTAGTGGACCGGCAGGGTCTCCGGGGGGCTTGGACGAGGGGAGACCCTGGCTGTCACCCATGGTTAGAATTCTTGGAGCGGGATCCCGCCTGCTGTCACCAGACCTGTTGCCTCCAGATGGGTCCCGGGTTTGATTCTAATATTCTCACCCTCGAGGAACACTCTGTTCCCCTCATTTACTCCTTTCCTTGTTTCATCCCTTAACCTTCTCATCTCATCATGAAAAAGTCACCTTCCCTTCATCCTTTCACCGATCATTAACATCTCCATCCTTTTGTTCTTTAACCTTGACTTTCAGCTTTTAGTTCCGTGCGACACTTTCATGTCATCTCTCAATCACTGGCTGCAGTTTCTTGGCTCAAAGTCCCCAGTGTGTTTGTGTGTGTGTGTGTGTGTGTGTTTGTATGAATGTGTGTTTGCTTGTGTGTGTGTGTGTGTGTGTGTGTGAGTGTGTATGCATGTGTGTGTATGTGAGATGAGCAGATGCAAAGCACAGCAAGACCTCTTTGATTCAGCTCAGCAGAGACCCACAGCGAGGCTGTACATTAATTGGTGCTTCTGAGCCGTTAATTTAGGCGAGTACGTTCAAGGACCCACTTTCATACAGAGGCTGAACGAGCATCCTCTGAAGGCTCTTCCACTATTTTCCGCTCTCTCCTCCCTTTTCATCATCTCTGCTATACTTGTTAGCTTACTGTCAAGCTTCACCAATCAACCACCAATATGTCGCTGTCACCGGCTGAAGAGAGACAGCACGTCTCAGTACCCGCTCTGTCTGTGCACTCCGCCAAATTCCCCACGTGGACTGCCAGCGGGACGGAGTTTCCTCCTTGTGTTTTTCAGCATGACTGACTCCCCCAGGTCACTGAACATGTCAGGTTGTTAATTACCTCAAAGAACAAAACAAGTGGCACAGAGAGCAAACATTTACATTTTTAAAAACACTGTTGCAATCTCACAAACAGAAAACCAGTCAGAAAAGAAGAGATCAGGTACAGACACAGCAGCCGAAGCTGCAGCTCCAGCAGTAAACAATTCTGTCAACGGGGGCAATGAAAGCATTCTCATTTTATTTTTGCAGCTTCTCTGCGACCATAAAACGACAGGATAGAGCCATTCGGGCTGGAAGTTCCCCTAAGAAATGAATCAGCTATAAAACAACAGCGGGATGAAAAACCCAGTCTGGCCCAGAGGGCACAGTTTCTTCAGATTCACGCTGTGCTGATGCGGGAAATGATTCAGGATGCGTGTGACCAGCATCCCCTCCGGATTGTATCTCACCATACTGTAGTTAAACTGTGCCTTATTAGCTACCTGCTTAGTGATCACTGCAACCAGGAGATAAAACTGAGAAGGTGAACAAAGTGTGTCTTTGGCGGCCATTATAGAAATAAGTGTTCTATTTATATCATGTCAGGGAAGAAAAATAATATAATTGCATTTTGGCTGCTGGAACTGAATATGCTGCTCCGGGGTTTTGGCTTGTGGTTGCTTCGTTCTGTGTGCATATGAGTGTGGTTGTGTACTTCCAGGAATACAAAAACATACCAGTGTGTGTGTCCAAATGTGGCAGTGTGTGTTCATGTATTCCGGGTGGTATACAGGACCGGACTGTCCTCTCCCTGCCAGACCATGGCCCCTCATTAGTCTCCTCTCTTGTTAACAAACTGGGACTCTGCTGACACAGAGACTTCGTAAGAGTGGATGAAGAATGTGTGTGTGTAATGAGAGAAAGCTATATGAACGTAGCTTCATGACAAGAAAACAGGCTGGGAAAAACCTTCAGTTCAAAACACTTATTCATGTTCAGATTGGGTGTGTCGAGAGGGGCAGCATGGCATGGGACTCCCTTGAAATCTGATTGGACTTTCCTTGTGCCACACCAAAATCTTAAACTATGCATTGCCATATTTTCAAATTAACCATTTCATTCATGATGCTGATTATAGTTGAAAGGGAGTATCCATATCGATTTGGTACCAGCTAAACCAGCTTTCATAACCACGCCAAAAAATCCTCACATGAGCTTTAATACTTGTGCTTAAATTAGATGTGATTGGTGAAACTACAGAGTGCAAATAAATGCTATTCATTAGTGTGTGTGCATTCACACATACTTTGTGCCCCCCGACTGGGCCACCCTAGCCCAAAACGTCTTGACAGGCCCCCTAATGTCTAGAAAGTAGAAGTTGGTGTCTGTCACAAACGTGTCTGCCTTTCTTTTCACCCAGCAATATTACTCTTCGTCTACTGCCAGCGGGATGGAGTCTGCACTTGTGAAAATGTGACTTTTTCACTTATGCAAAGAATAGAAGCCTCTCCAGTGTGTCTACAGTATTCAAATACAGGAGTGACACGTATGCAGGAGCACACTCCCCCTGTGGAGGTATACAATAAGTCTACATGGAATGCCAGTTTCACCGACGGGGGAGCATCTTTATTCAAAAGCCACTTGGCCTTTGGTGATAGCAGCTGCATCCTTTGTTCCTGTTATACTGAGCCACCTCAGGCTTACACGACGTGATACCACTCCAACTTCTCCAAGACATGCTGTCACACTTAAAGGGCAGAGACAAAAAAAAGAGTACTGAAATCATAGACTTTACAGACTCAGAGAAGAAGCAGACAACCCCGTGGCTGCCAATGAGGGTGCTATTTCATTTTTAAAGAAAAATGAAAGAATGAAAGAGGCCTTATTATTGACTGTATCGGGCTTCCTCCTTTGAACTCTCTCATCTATTCTGGCTGCTTCTTGGCATTGCACTAGTTGTATAAAAAAGCCATGAAGCAGACAGAGATGAGAGCGGGAGGAAGACAGGAGTGGGGAAACAAGTGATTAAAAAAGATAAAAGGGAGAGACAGCAGATGATAGGGGAGCAGCTGCTTGTAATTAGGTGGTCCACTTATTGCATTTTAATGGGGGGCCGGGTGATCTTTGACCCTTTATGAGGCAGCGGTAACACCTTAGTGTGGAACCAAACTGCCCGACCAGACAAACCCCCCTTTCAAAGGCATCTGGGCCTTGAGAATGAGGTGTGTTTTGTGTGTGCGAGTGTGTGTAAGGGTCACTGGCAAATGTGTTTATCCTGCTGCCATGGTAACTTACACTCTAGCCTTGGGCAAATAACAACAAGAAATGCTGCGTGACTGTGAACAAGAAAGAGAAAGAGGCAATGTGAGGAGAGGGTTTCAAAAGGTGAGGTGTCTGATTTAATATAAGTCTTTGATTCATACATTTCAAAGAGCTGTCCTGCTCTCCCTCTCACTCTCTCTGTCTCTCTCTCTCTCTCTCTCTCTCTCTCTCTCTCTCTCTCTCTCTCTCTCTCTCTCTCTCTCTCTCTCTCTCTCTCGCCCTTCTCAGTGTGGCCGGTCTGCCCCTCAATCATCAGGCCCTCCTTTTCACCTTCTCTTTCTCCCGGCTCCACATGCTAAGTGGGAACATTGTTACGGTCAATTTGTCCCATTCAGGGTCCCAGTGGGCAGTGCCCCTGCCCTGACAGGCTGCAGACAGAGACCACACTGCCTGAGAAGCCTTGACATCAAGGTCCAGAGAAGAGGGAGGAGAAAGGGGGGGATTGAGAGGAGAAAGTGGAGGACAGGACTGTGGGGGGAGAGCAGGATTGGAGAGGTAATGAGGGAAGCAGTGGTATGAAGGCAGAATGTGCGAAGGAAAACATGCAGGGGGAATGTTGTTGAAAAAGAATGACAGAAGAACAGAAAAGGAGGCCAGGTTTGACGCAATCCCCCCAGACTTAGCTGCTCAACACTTTCCCTACCAGTCAATCAGCCTTGAATTAAAGTAATCTAGATGTTTACAGCTGAGTTTCTTAAGAGAACGCTAATACATCTGCTTCAGTTTGGCCACAGAAAAGAAACTCAGATGGGACTGAAGGCAAATGGAAACACAGGTGTTCGTGCATACATATATGGTGTAATACTGAGCTGTAATTAGAATCAAATGTTTGCTCTTATGACTCATTCTTGCAAAGGAAACTCTTCAGCCAAATGGACATTTCCTAGCAAATTGCAATAAATCCTACTTCCTCACATACCTCCAGAGGTATGTGCCGGTTTCACTAGAAATAGTAAACAAATGATCCCGATGAAAACTGTTGACAGCATGTTGATTAAAAAGAATAATAGGGCCACTGTTTCTTGAACGAAATGCAACTTGTGAATTATTAAAAGTAATTCCTTTTTATGGTGCTGACAACCACATGTGAAATTCCATTTATCTCTGTTGTTTTTAGGTGGGAGGAAAAATTACAGCAAGAGATTTTAAAGCCGATAGTGTGCATAGCTGGATTTCGAACCCCAAGCTGAGGTCACAAAAGCATTTTTTTAAACAGTGAAATGTCCCTTTACCTTAGGCCTCATGTGGTGGCCTTTGTCTTACGCTTACAAAAAGTTGGTAGACTTACAAAAGACAGATTAAACGTGATCAAAACATTAACTTAGTTTGTTTAATTTCCAAAAATCACTTCACCCTGTTTCCCATACTGCAACTAAAGAGCACTTTTCATGAGACACTCCCTGCCAAAGTACAGAAGAGTTATAAGGTCAAATGTAGGTCATATGAAGAATTTGGGATACTTCTTTATACGCTTATTGTTTAAAAGAAAGCCAGAGGATCAAGAACTTGGTCAACTTTTAAAGACGTCTTTACTAAATTTTTTTGTGTTGTGAAAAAGGAGGAAATGAGAACCCAACTTATAAACTTTATCCCACTTCACCTTAAAGTTAAGGTTGAATCCAGATTTCACGACTCAAGAAACAAAACTTACAAGGAAACACTGTAAAAGTGAGCTTCTCTGGCACCTGAAACTCTGTCTGACAAATCTATAAACTTTTATGTCTCCCTTGAAGCTGCACATGGCCCAAAGGAGTCATAACAGTCCCTGCAGGGTGCAGTTGTGAGGTGGGGAAGAGGGATTAAGTCACAGTGTAAAGGCACCTGTTTTTTTGGCGCATATGGGTGCAACACTTGCTCCGAGGCAAGGGGTGCAGAGCGGCTGTTGGCGTCAGAAACGCGGTGCAAACAGGGTGCCCATTCAAGCAATGCTGGACAGTGCTGAATCACACTTGTATAAAGCTCAGACAGACTGACTCACACACACAAAGTCTATACAAGACAGGAAAGCAAACAGACACAAAGTGATGAACAAAGTCTCTAATGTTTCTCTCTGATAGACATGTGCAAACTCTCACCCTGTCTTTTTCTCCTTTTTTTAATGACCTACACACACTAACACACACACACACACACACACACACACACAGAGAGAGAGACACAGACACACAAAGGATTCTTCAAACTAATTGGCGATGCAAACTCCACAGTGAAGACAGCGGGGATCTGTCAAGCGAATGTGTGTACGCCGGGATGTTGCCGATCTCCTCAAATTAACTAACTTTATAATAAATCACTGGGCACTGCTAGCCGAGGATTATCCATGCTCCAGTGAACAGTTTGTTAAGCTGCGAGGAGAAGCACAGGGGACGGAGGGAAACATCGCCAAAAACTGACATCAGCGCTGGGACGGTACAAACCCACTGCCTGCTTTCCTGGCCACACATTTAGCCTTGTTGTCTGACTTCTCGACTGACACAAAATCCTCCTCCTGTGTAAGGCTTAAACTTTGAGGTATTGCTTTTGTATTTGTTGGGGTTTCTTCATTAATCACTTATAGTGCTCAGGACATCAGGTACACCATTCCTTTGAGTGCCTTCCTTATGTTCACCAACATGTCTGTGCAATCTTGCCCCCTTCTGAGTCATCTCTTTTGGCAGGAGTGAGGCTTCCTACAGTCTGGTTATTTATACTCTGTCTTGGAAAACATTTATCCCCTCCTTCTTTGCCTGAAGGAAGAAATTAAACACATTCGTGCAAGCGTAATATAAAATCTACAAGACCTATCATAAGGATGAACTTTGTATGAAACTATGAAAGAGTAAGATCTTGATAATGACTAGAAATCTGCTAAAAGGAATATTTTAAGCTTTGTTTGTAGATTCCAACCCCAAAATTTCTAGAAATTACTGAGAAAATTGTGGTATTTCTCTTCTCCACACTCACAAGAGTTTTGTCCTTGACTTCCGAGCAAATGAAAATGAGATCCGGTACAATAAGAAGATCAGAGATCGTATCAGACATGTACTTCCTCTGTTGTCTATTAATTTATTCCCTCTGATAGCGCTTCTCTTGTAATTACTGCGGGTGTGATGGGCCTAGAATGGGATGTCAGCGCATGAGAGTGAAAAAGGGCACTACTCCGTCTCTGTCATGCCAAAGGAGCTGCAAGATGTTGTTTATGATCCTCTCTGCTTTCATGTTTCGTCTTCGATATCCTCCCTGTTTTTACTGGTCTTAAGTCAGGTCCTGTGCAGCACACATACTCCTGATGCAGCAGGGAGGATGAGTCTGTGTGTACCCTGCAGCAGCACCCCTGAGCCCTGGATGTCAGAGCTGGTGACAGCACAGAGGAAGAGGAATTAAAGAGGCTCTTGTCCTCCAAGCTTGATTGACACAGCCAGACAGAGACAGAGAGGTGCTGCTACTCCCTGGACAAGAAGCACTGTCTCACTTTCTGTAGATATATCTCCCTCTCTCTCTCTTCTTTCCTCCTCACTCACACACACACACACACACACACACACACACACACACACACACACACAAACACATTCAGGCTCATTATAGGAATGCTCTGACCCTTGGGGACTTCACTCACTTCTCTGTGTCTCTCTTTCCAGTCCACAAACCTCGGGCGCTGGACAAAAAGGCAGCTTGAAAGGCAATTTGAATTTGAAACAGGGGGCCAAAACAAAAACACACTGCTCCCAAATGGGGAAACTTTAGGAGACTTGGACCCAGCTATTGAGAGTAAGCGGTCCTCCTCGACAAAAAAGGGGCAAAAATGTGATTCTGACACTATCGAATCAAGAAGCTCTGTGTACTGTAAAGATAGCAGCAACTGCAAAGAGAGAGAGAGAGAGGGAGAGCGAGAGGAGGGAGAAGGATGACAGAGCCTGGAGGAAGGAGTAGTGGACACCAGGGGCCCGGCGGGAAGGACTGTAGAACATACACAACCTCGAGCTGATAAAATCCATGAGAGGAACGACAAGACACGCAGAGAAGGGCACATTTTGACCCATCCCAAGTCACATGCAATGTCTGCTTCGACGTTTTTGCAACTGAATGGATTTGAAGATTAGTTTTTCTAGTTCAAAATTAAGTTTATTTTTTTGAGATGGGCATAAAATTCTGCTTGGCACAGCAGGAAAGTCTCAGATCTCTCAGATTTAACAGTTCCCAAAGAAACCTTGTTAAATGGACGAGTCTGAGGGACAGTGACAGTCAGTAACAAACACATACTGTAACAAATGATCACAGTCAATAGGGTACATAACTCTCAGCCATTTTCAATCACACGCTCCGGGTCTTGTCAATATCAGATCAATACTGAATGGTGAAGCGCCTCGTCAGGGCTGCGTGTTTGGTGCGTGCACGGCTGCGAGCTACGCAGTATGAAATTGAAAATTATACAATGAAACCTGCTGTAAAAACCCGATATGTCGGAGATTACAGATGAGCAATTGTGTTTTGATTCAGCTCGTTCTCAACCAGTTCACGCAATTAAATTATTTCGGCTAATTAAAGGCAGCACAAATCCTCCAAAGCATCAAAGCGCGATAAATCCCGTTTCCCGGAGCGCACAAACACCAGCACCAGCACCACCCAGCACCCACTCCGGACAGCTCGGGTCACTTACCTTTGATTATCTTGTGAAAATATGCAGTTTGAGTGGATTGTGTGTCCCGCTGGATACAAAAAAATCCGAGTGTGATCCGAGTAGAGGAGCTCGTTAGTGCGTTACCAGATCCTGAGCGGGGCTTTGTAAACTACTCCTCCCTGTCGCACCTGTCTCTGGCAAAAACTGATCCCGTACGCCGGCCTGACATCCCTAAGACAACTGTCTCAGGGGTTGTGTGTCCATGCCCCCTGCTAGTTTCAACACAGACACACACACAGTGAGGGCACCACCTGTCCCCGGTGCAAAACAGCCCACAAAGAGCTTCTATGTCGCGCAACGACACATGGCATTCCCCGTTAGTCTCTGCAGCAGCAGCAGCAGTACTCCCGTACAGACAGCCGTCCAAGTAATGTTGAAGGAGTCACTGATAAAAAGGAAAACGCAATAATAGCCCATCCAGCGCACAAAGCCAGTTGCAACGTTTGGAAATTACATCTGCCGCTCTCGTCGCTCACCCAGTTGTGTTATCAATCTCCCGTCCCCACAATAGTTGCTCTATTTTGCCGCTGCGCACGACTGCTGCTCTGTCATTGCTGCGTCTTTTCCACCTCGGGTTGGACTAGAAAGAAAAAGACTGTCCTTCTGTCTGCGTCCACACATAGACAAGCTCAGGATCCAGCGCAAGGAAAAGTCCCATTCATAGGTTTATTAGAAAATACTTCCCGTTCTTTGAGCCGCACTCAGGAGCTGTGGGGAGGTGGGAGGAGGACCAGAGCGTTTGTCTTCTAGCGGGTGTGTGCGTATGTGTGTGTATGTGTGTTGAGCTGTACAGCATCTCCGGCTCTGCTCCCCGCTGTCATCCACAAGAGACTCCTGAAGCCTGTTAGTGCCAAAACCTGAAGCAGAATCATGCAGCGACTGGAATGGAACTGATTAATGACTAATTGGGTTTATTTGGGGACCGTTAAATCCCCGAAATACGTTTAATTATCACATGCAAACTGCTCACTAAAAGGGGACACTCATTAACTGTATCCCGACTTACCGTAGGCACGACATGGTGCCAGCCTAACTACACCGCGGGCGCACAGATATTACTAGATAAGCTTTATTCCAAAGAGTCTTTACACTGAAAAGACAAACGACAGAAGGTTTTGCAAGATCTGAACGATGACTTTTACTGCACTGACTTTGCATTACAGTCACATAGCGGATTTCAAGCATTTTTTTTTCTTAGAAAATTGAACATTTATGATGTGAGACATAGGTCACACAGCTGATTCAGAGCTCAGCCAAATTTGGACTGAATTTTATACACGAGTAAAAGTCACGCTGTTTCAAAACTGAATCTTTTTTTTTCTCACCCAGTAACAATTTTCATTTCACATATTAAATCAACGACACATTAGCAATTAACCTAATTTTTAAAGTAACAAGGACACTTCTCAAGTCAGAAATTAAGCCCTCAGCAGTGTAAAGAAACGTTTGTACATTTGATGCAATCCGATAAAGCACACACATATATATCCTAGGATGCACTTAAGTTGGAACAATAGACCTCTGTGGTGATCCAAAAGGTTCTATTTGCAGTCATTATATAACACTAAATATGGTAACTCATGGCTTTTGTCTGACAGTGACATCTCTGGGAGTAACGGCCAATTTTGGGAGGCTCTGTGGTTAGTCATAAACAACTTCCAGACAAGACTGTTTCTTTTCTTGAATGTCTGACGACTTGAGAAGTGAGATTGAAGTTGGAGTTGAGCGATTGGTTGCTGAATCTGTATTCAGATGCCATTTTAAGACATTAATTAAAGCTAAATCTTCATTGGATGAATGTATACATATTTTGATAAAGCATTACTGGAGTCTGTGTTAGGCCTTCTTTGCCCTCTACATGGGCTGTTTTCATGCACAGAGCCAAATCAAGCTGAACTGACATAAAATGATTATTTAACATTGTTATTTTAAATGTCTGAAACAACTGACTATTATGGTGGCCCTGAAGGGCAAAATACAACAACATTTCAGAAAACACGACAGTGTTACAGAAAACACAACAACTTTCCCAAAACTCAATGACATTACAGAAAACACAACAACAATTCAGAAAACACAACATTTCACAATATAACATGTTGCCTATCCTCAACACCACAGGGCTTATTTTTTGTAGTAGTTCAAAAGCACAGCTCATGCACATTGTGAGGAAAGTGCTTCATTTCTATCTTTTCACATTTGCAACACATAGTGGGTTTTAAACCCAGAACCTCAACACCGCAGGGCTGCTTGTATGAACTTACTTTTGTAAGCTTTTTCATTCCACCATTCGGATAGTGTATTTCAAAAGCACAGTTTATACTGCAGTGTGAGGAAAGAGTTTTAATTCAATCTCCAATGGGCAGGCCATGTCTAGGATTTGAACCCAGGATCCTGGCAAAGAAAGGCAGCGGTCATATCCAAAACACCACAGAGCTGCCTGGCAGTGCATGCATTTTTTGGTCTTTTCATTCCACCAATTTGTTGTTCTAACTCCAGTGTGAGGAATGTGTTTAATTTCCATCTCCCATGGACAGTATACACCAGGATTCAAACCCAGGACCCTTGCAACAGCCCTGTCCACCACACCACCAACTTTGCTGTGCTTGCCCCATAAGTCTTAATAAGTCACAATTTTGCTGTAGTAGTTTAGAAGCGCAGCTCATAGACATTGTGAGGGAAGTTTCCTATTTCCACATCACAATGGAAGCCCTTAGTGGGATTTGAATCTAGAACCATCACATTTGAAAGGTTGCAGGCCTATCCTCAACAACACAGCGCTGCTTGGATGAGCTTTCTTCTGTAGCTCTTAAAATGAGCTAACTTAGCTGTTATTACTCACATTTAACTGATCATCACAGTAAAACAAGTTGAGCTCATTCCCATGCAATAGCACAGCACCACATTGACATTTTTATGCCAAGTTAATGTCAGAGTCTTTTTATATATGAAGAAGTCCTTCAACACCGCTGTGTCCCATACTATGTTCCATTCAGTGTGTACTTCATGCACCATCTTCAATTTGATTTGGTTTCTCTGTTGTAGCCAGTTTTCTCCCTCTGTAAACAGACCAACTTCAAACAAACAAGAGCTCTTGCGGTGGATTGATGATTGCAGTTAATCTGCCAGAGTCTGTGATCAGAGCCGCTTCCCTAAAAATGTTGTGGTCTTCAGAGCAACGGTGTGCTATCGAGAAATGACAGACTGTTGAGTATTGACCAATCAGACTCAAGTTTAACTTGACTAACAATATAAAATAAGCATACAGCCAATGAACTGAGGGAAAATCCACACTGCACTCGCCAGACATGGTCAAAAATTGTTTGCTTGTAATTCACCCACCTGGCTGCAATCACCTGGAGCCTTGGCTTTATGCACAAGCCAAGGCTCTACCAAGTGTTCTGTGTCTGAATCACATGCAAATCTAAACTGCATCCTTTGTTACTAAGTAAACAAAGTATAAAACAAATAAAATTCACATTTTGGCTCACACAGTCTGTATTTATTATAACAATGGATTTCAAAACTTCAGTTGTCATTGAAGGTTTCTGCAGCTTCCTAATGAGCCTGAAGTAACACTACAGAGGAATCGTTTCACTCTCATTAAATCCCAATAAGATTCCAGCTTAATGTAATTGTTGCCTTACTACATTTTGGAGTTAGTCATTGGGATGGCTTGTGTTTTTTTGTTGCATTGCCAGGAACATGACTCCAAATAGGAATCCAACAGCCCTGCTAGTTTGTTTTTCAGGTGCTGTATTGCATTATATAGACATACCAGGCCTGTCAATGAAACTGAAAGGGACCAAAGCCACTTTTTAATTTTGATTTAAAGATTATTAATCCCTGAAATAATCTCTTCTATAAGCACAACTCGTGTGTCCCTCACTCAATTTACCTACGTAAAAAATGGACCACCAGCAATGTCAGCCTGATACAATCTGCAAACCAGCAGAGTGATTTTAGATGACTCAAACCCTAATGCCATAGAAAGATGAAAAAAAAAGTCCCTGCTATAAATACAAGTAAGCTTTTACTTTTATAAAAAGCCTTAACATCTTGTTAAACATAGAAGCAAAGGCTTTGAAATAGCCACTTTCTTTGATGTCAGCCATAAGTGTTGGTTCTGGAAGCTGTTTTAAAGGAAGTCTTTCAGGGCTTTCTCTCAGCACATTACAATTGTTGTTACACAGGATCCCTTTTTAGTGTATTGATGTTAGTGGAGCTTATAATGTGCCCTACTGTACTTTCTTTGACATTGATACTGTTGTCGGACATTGTTCTGGTGTGCTTGTTGTTTGCAGTTTTTTTTTAAATGCTGTCTTATCTTCCTTTACACAGCCCAAAATGTGCCTGCACCAGCACTGTAATGCTTATTAACATTATTCATCCTGCTTACCTTATCATCCCCATGCTGCCTGTGACTTTGTAGCCTCAACAATTAAAACTTAAAAAAGAAAGTTTCTTTTGTCCAGGGGAAACATGCTCAAAGTCTTTGTACATCCAGCAGTGGTTACAACAAAGGATGCTGCTCTGACTGCGCTATCATTATTGAAGCAGAAACGGTTTCACAAACAGTGGAATGATAATGAGTTGTCTTTACACACGTTTGCACCTGAACTTCTCCCACATACGACCCAGCATGCCTGTGTTTAACAATGTCAACAAAGGTGTTTTGTGTTTATATCATGCTGTTAATGAAGGTATGTATACGACAATATATCAGGTTATAGAAGTGAGCTAGTGTTACACAGACTGTGGTGCATGCCAAGTGTTAATCATGAGGTGTCATGTCTGTGTTAACTTATGACTGTGTGTGTCTGTGTAAACTGACACTTTTTATTGCTTTGTCCCTGGTGCTCCCTTGCTCCTCTCTAAATCAGTCTTGCTGAACTATTCTAGCATTTTTTTCGCCATGTACTGCATCGAGTGAAACTATTGTTTAAGAGCAGCCACTCTGATCAAGTGATAGTTGGGATTCTATGTTGTATAACCAACCGCTTACTGCACCTTATGTACGGTAGGTAGCACTTCCATGGCAACGGTATTCTTATCAGCCTGCTTGCAGCTCAAATCAATAGTAAAAATAAACATTTTGATTTGCAGTAAGTCTAAACATTAGTGTCTTTCTGTTGTCATTCTTAACAGATGCAGAAAATAACAGTATATAGCACCTGTATCAGGTCCTCTTCCCCTTAACGTTTCTGTTGGCATAGTCTTTTCACTTAAGTCCTGTAGCAACACTGTACCATACCGTGTAGTGATTTGTTCTGTGAGTCTGTTTTCTTCAATTTGATCAATGTCACTTTCACTCAGCTCTTTGTGTGTTTTAACGTTCCTTGCTAGACTCTGTGCTGTGTTCCTCCTTTCTTCTTCTATTCTCCTCTGGTGACTTGTCAGATAAATTAGATGTAACATGAAAAATATAATTCATGTCACCTAGCTAACAAAAGAAAACAGGTTTGCTGCAATGTTTACATATTTACAACATTAATGAAAACTAACATGTTGCTTCAGCGCCAGTGGGAAGAGATGAAATGTGCCAGAGCTCTTTTCCACGGATTGATTTGATATAACTTTTGTGATCTGGTTGGCTCCGACCTTTCTCTTGCTATTCAGAATCAATGAGTCTTGACCAATCAGAGTCAAGTATTTAACACAGCTGGGTAATATTTTGAAATAAACCCTAGTGAGAAGCATAAGCCTTAAGTGAGAACCCCCAAACCCCGACTCCCAATTCACTTCATCCCAGTAGTTTTGCCCTGCTAATAACTTGCATCGCCTTTCACATGGTCCTTAATGGCCACCACAACCCAAAAGGACCCAGGCTCCACTAACGCTTCAGGTATTGCCAACACTAATTTTGGCCACTAATGGCCCCCACACCCCACAAGTGGACCTAGATGAGCAGTGAGAGTCAACACATTAACAAGGGTTATTAACCCGTATTTGGTCACGTTAGCCCTGCGATACCTTGGGGAGGCTAAACAGTAAGCTCCAACCTCTAAAAGCCACTCTCCTCCATGCCAGCTCTCACCACCCATCACACCCACTCACAGAACCTCTTTACATAACCTACTCTGCCACATGGCAACAACAACACAAACAGCACTGACACCCTGAACAAACCCAGGCTCCGTTTATATGAGCTCTTGGTAGAGATAACTCCCTTCCTTACCACGTCCTCTAACAGCCCCCATAAACCAAGCATGTACTGTAGATAAATGGGCAGCTATGCACATCAACAGGGTAATCAATTCAGTACCTTTCCCTATCAAGTTATGCCCACAAGTTATATAGTAGTGGTTAAGTTGTACAAGAAGATGAGAGTAATCAAGTCTGTAAAACAGTCACATCAATTAATACAGCTGCATCGATCTACTGTAAAGTTTATGAACGCTAACTGATATTAGGTACCATTAGCTTGATTGTTACAAACCAAGGCTGTATTAGCAAACCCTTAATTTATTGTTTAGTTCCTGGTTGGGATTTTTTGTATTCCAGAGTTTTCAATTAATTTTATTTTCACTTAAAACAATGGTATGATACATGGTTTATTTATTTGAACTAGTTGGATAATATTTATATGCATGTACATAATTAGTTACGAACAATAATTAATAGTCATCCTTAAAAACACATATTCGCTACATCATACCTTTACAGTGTTAAAATAGTGCTAACATGTTACTATATGAGTTTTAATACCTGATGTTGAGTCAAAGTGGCTAAGCTCAACATTCTAGTTTTGCAGTAACATATCACTCAAAGGTTGAAAATATGTACCAATATTATTCAGTTATTGTGTTTACAGTCTGTTTCTGCCACCCCCAAGTGGCCAAAAACACAGTTTTTGCTGCTTTTAGTACATTCTGTGATGATAATTCTGTATTTATACCCCGTTAAGCTGTATACAGGACCTTTTCATGTGAGGTAGTGTATAAATAAGGCTGTATTTTTCCCGAATTCTACTTCCAACCAATGCTCAAAATTGGAGGGTTTTGGGGAAACCCTGCAGTTTTAAAAGGATGGAAGCAGGACAGCAGGGAGGACTTCAACAATTACTCTCACTGTACATTCACTACCTACTGCTGACAGAGCTCTATTCTAATATTAATCAGTTCTCCATATTTGATCCTTTTAAATCCCCAGATTAGCTTTATTATGCTGTTTCCTGCTACTCTACACAGAAATGATTCAGGACGCAGAATCTTTGAGCCATGTACAATGTCATGTCATCTACTATCACAGCATGTGTGTGTGTGTGTGTGTGTGTGTGTGTGTGTGTGTGTGTGTGTGTGTGTGTGTGTGTGTGTGTGTGTGTGTGTGTGTGTGTGTGCGTGTTGACAATAAATAAATAAAGATTTTTTTTCTTTGTTTATGTGTTTTCTTTCATCCTACTCGGTCTGTCAGAGCAGGCAGGAAGTAGATCTGAGACAGATATTAGGAGAAGAGCTGCCATGACAAAGCCAGAGAGCCACAACCTTCGATGGTGAATGCACTTTTTAATCTTTAAACAACATGGAGGAAAGAGGAAGAGCAGCAGAGTGATCCTCAACCCTCTGAGGCATGGAGAGATAAATGATGTGTGTCTGTTTGTTAAAGCATGAAGATGGGTTATCGTGAAGCAAAAGTGGAATTAACTTTTCACAATAACATTTATTTTTGGCCAACATCCAAGTCAGTAAAAATATAAATGCAAAATAGATCCTTTAGTCTCCAGGGAACATCTTCTATCCTACCAAAGTAATTATAAGGTTCACGAATCGCAAATTAACAAGGACACAAACTGCGGTCATGTGATCAGACCATTGACTGCGTGTAGTTCCATACTGTCTACAGATCAATCCTGATACTTAAAATGCTTGGTAATCATTCTGAATAACAATTTCAGAATAAAACACTTAATCAATACTCGGACAAAGCCCACAAAGTATTACAAGAGTTGAAGATGTCTGTTTAAATGTATCTATTTTTCAAGTTGAATGTTTAATGTATGCATTTCCTCTGAGTTAAAGAGAACAAAGGTTTAAGATGCAATGCAAATGCGAGCTTTAATGTTAATATAATTTTGCAAAAATAACCCGAAGCGATCAGAAATCCTTAGTCAGTTGCAGATCAGTATGATGCTTGTTGTCACAATCTGCAGATTTTTTAAAGGTCATTCCTATTGCAACTTTTTGCATCAAAGATTTTTTAAAGTTAAAAAATGAGAGTATCATTATCTTCAATATAGTTCTCTGTCACCTGGGGAAAAAATCGATGCAGCAACAAACACTGTCATTCAAAATCCAGATCATAGTCACCACAAAAAGCATCTGTGGATTTACAGGATACTTAAGGTGTGAGCAAAAACTTCTGTAGCAATAGCTAGAATTGGAAAAGCTGTTTACTCTATTGTATGAATACGCAACTCCATCTAGCTAGCATTGCACAATGATCCAGTATGAATGATGCAATACAAAACCAGGGGATACACTTATAATACAGCTCTGGACTGTCCTCTTTCTTATCCTCGTTATCCTCCATATAGTGCAACACAATGTTTCCACCACATTAGTTTCCTTATTGCATGAATTTGCAGCATGTGTTCATCACCACTGTTACCATCCAACCTCCCTTGTTTTGTATCAAACTAACAAAAGCAAACTGTCCATAATGAGCTGATTAACATGACCTTATTGTATTTCCTTTTAACAACCAACAGACCAACCAATCAAATCATATGCAGCAAAGTTTTCATTGGTTCAGCTAAAACGTGATTGAATATAAGCCTGATCAATAACTTAATATGTTTCTGTAAATAAAGGACGTTTATGTTTCATTTATTTTGCTGCCCCCTGTGGACAAAGCATTACATCAAACCTTTGCTGGTTTTGCCCTGTTCATTTGTAAGTTGTGTTTCCTCCATGGAAAATGAGGGGGAAAGCTGTTTCTGTAGTGTGCTGTTAATCTCCTCATCTGATACCTACCCCATAGCAGCAGTTCAAGGCATTAAACATTGCTATACAGAAAAAGTAAATGTGGCTACAGGTCTTGTTTGCTTTCATAGTTCATATAGAGGCAACAGTATTAATTTCACTATGTCCTAACCAGTTTAAACTCCCCACAGGAGCTTTAAAGTTGTCTTCCCCTGAATATTTTAGCACAGAACTTCTTCAGGGAGGGGTTTTAAAACTTGTTCAGCCTTGGTGGGGAATTGAATGGGGATGTGGATTTAAGACCTTGCCAGTCCCTCCTGTTGCTGTTTTCATCAACTGAACTACTGAAATTAAAAAGCCAGTTGAATCTACCACAATTAAATGCAAAATATTTGCAAAATGCAGCTTATAAACCTTTTAGAGAGTACATTTGCATCTTCGAATATATTTAAAAAAATGTATTGGGCTTTAAAATCTATGATTCATAGCTCTTGATTATGCAATGTTGACCTCAGTGAGAGTTGTACACTTAATAAGACTAAGAATGATCTCTGCGTGATAGAGTCGTTAAATAACTCATATAAGATAGATCACACCTATTGAGAGTGAGAACCTGGATCAAATGAAAATACAGAGACTGACCTGAAGCGACAGTCCCCGGGGTGAGTCTCTGCTCAAGTATTCATAAAAACAACAATGTGGGGGGCTCAATTTTGAGATGTTTTTCTTCTCTGCGTGACATGTACGCAGTAAAGCAAAAAGGTATGAATAACAAATCTTTGTTTGGGTATGAATGAGGGCAACGGCAAGTCGGCTTTCATAAATGATAGATGGATTTTTTCATTTCCTGTACATGAAACAAGCTAAATCAATTTTATACTTACTGGTTTTTATGCATATTATTCAATTTTTTGTTCTCTGTGCAAAGTTGTGTCATTTGTATTTGGTTTGTCTGCAACCCTTCACTGAATCTTAAGATGACTCAATTAAAGAACATTTAAGTGCTGATTACTTATGATTTACATAGTCAAAGTACAAAGTAATTTACAGCCAATGTGTAGACAGACTTGATCAGCTTGTTGTAAATTAGCCCGGACCAATCGAGGTGACTTTATTATTACTCAGGGGCACTGCAGAGGCAGCCATCAATCTGTCATTGTGAATGTGGTGCAGAGATGACAAGAAGGAGGAAATGAGATGAGATATTGAGTGGGAAGAGAGGACAGGGAGAGGAGAGAGGGCAAGCACACTTTGCTGTAAAGAGTTTTGAAGAAAATAATATTGGAGAAAATAGTGGAAAAGGATAAAAGAAGCAAGGAAAACAACATACTGAAAGGGAAGACGATCAATACTAAAACCTACTGAGATGTCTTTTAACACAGAAAGGAGAGGCAAAGAAAAAAACTTGGCGATGTGATGTATGGTGAAAAAGCATCACCTTGTCTCACCTTTCAGAGTCACTACAGAGAGGAACACATCAGGCCTTTGTCAGGGGAAGGGTCGGGGTAATGTGCCATCGCTGTCAAAACTCATACAATCACAACACTAAAGAACCATAAATATTTCAGGGCCAGTCGGCTCTGTCCATGTTTTCTCTGCTCCTCCGCTGTGGCAGCTGACCTGCTGCCAGGGCTCTGGGGTGAAGTAAGCTCTACAAAATAAACAGGGGAGACCTGGAGAAATATAGAAAAGCAGCCTCTGGTATTTAAAAAGCAATGGAAAATCATAAATCACAGTGTGAGGAAATTGTGCATTCTCCGTAGAAGCAAAGTTGAAGCTACCTGTTGGTTCAGCTCTGTTATTTGTTGCCACTCATTGTGTATGTTGCGTGCAGTGACCCAGCATTTCCCATGTTCTCTGACCGGGGCCACAAATCTTTTAGATTATGTGTTTTTAAGGTCTGCTAGAGGTCCCTCACAAATCACTTTTTCCAATATCCTTTAAGCCGAAGGCACAACAGTCATAAAGCGTCTGTGGCCAGTTAAGTTTCCCTCGCAGGGCAATTTTACTCCTAAGATTAAAGACCGGTACTCTCGCAAAAAGTTTAATGCACAAAGTAAATGACTTTTATGAGCCTTCATTTTTAGCTTTCACTTTATATACCATGGAAACTTCATTGCTCTGATGAATTTGGACACACTCTGATGCAAATAATTAGTTGAAGTCTGTATTTTTTAACTTGTGAGTACGGATTTATAAACCTAAGATCTAAAATCTAGGTGTCATATCAGTAGATCCTTTATTGACTGAGGGTGACTGTGGAAATTAAAAAACGGACCAAAATGCAGCCGTAAAGTAAGTTTTTAATCAGATTCATCCAAATCACTTGCAATCACACTCTCTAACATCATCACAGGTTTGGTCAGTTAGCGATAGTTTAGGTAAACATGCACATTTGAATAGTCATGAAACGTTTTACTGTAGATTTACACCTGGAGCCAGCAGCATGTTAGCCTAGCTTATACAGACTTCAAACTACGTGACACAGCCATTCAGCTTCCATTCAAAGGCAACAAAATTCACTCAATGAAGCTTACATATAAACACATCATGCCTTGTTTATTTTGTTTATTCAAAAAGTGTGGAAGAAGAAACAATTTGTTTGACTACCACTGCTTGCCGAGCAACTGCTCAGGGCCAGGAAAAAGTCTGGTACATACTCTACTTCACAACATCAAATTGTCCTCTTGACACACCGTTTTTTTTGTTTTGTTTAAACATAGACTGGCAAACAGCCACAATGTGCCCACCTGTCAGTCAATTCCGCCCCCCCCCCCCCCCACTTCTGTAAAGGTATGCATAACTCATAGCATCAATATTATCAAAATGGATGAGTTATTGGAGAAATGTATCCCCAGTTCAGTTTATATGAGTGACAAGCTTCTCAGACCAAAACAACATTTTGCACCTGGCCTTAAACATGTTTATTTCTGCTGTATAAATTGGCATGTCAACATGAGCCATAATAGAGTTACCTCAGCTTCTCGAGCCAGCCTCAAGTGGACTCTCCAAAAAGTATGTTTTTTTGCACTTCAACTTTGGCTTAATTTTTCAACACTGCAATTTGTGAGCAGTGATCTTTGTGATCTGTCTATGTCTGCTTATATATAATTGTTATGAATGTATGGCTTGCTGTAAATAAACTTTACTTACTTACTTTTCAGTATTGATTCATGCTAAGCTATGCTATCACTGTTGGCTGCAGCTCCATATTTGCAACAAACATGTAAGACTGTTATTCACGTCCTTATCGAACTCTCAGCGAGAAATCAAGAAGACGTACAGAGTTTCCAAGATGTCAAACAAGTGGGATAAACTTTCTTCAGTACAGTTCCAGATCATGATGTTTTGATTAAAACATAATAAAGAAAAGAATGTTAAATATGAATACCGTACAAGCATGTAACTCAAGGTCACCCTCCTGTCTCTGTATTATTTCAGAATGATGGAGTAGTACCCCCACACAGTAAACTCCCCCAGCCTTGGTTATGCCTTATTAATATGTTATTGGGCAGAATATAGTATAAGGGCAAAGGTCCATATCCTGTTTCAACCTGCGGATGATTTGTTGCAGCTTTGTATGTTACCGATACCTCATGTTTCAAGTGTCCGGAAATTTGTTGCAGGATGTTGGAAACAAGAGTCCTATCAGTGGTGTAGAATAGATGAAACCAGGCAGATCTGGTCAGCTATTAACAGGCCTGGGCTAATTTCTATAGTTTCGTGAGTGCTGACAATGAAGGGCTGAAGGGGAAAGAGGAGGGGAAATGAATGCAGTGCCAAAGGAATATCTGTGATGTGATGTCTTTGCAGTACACCTGAGACTTGAGGCTTAATGGTAAACATGAAACAGAGTAAATGGATTTCATTACAGCATAATGGTTCCGCTTCTTTCATTGCCCAGCAAAGCAAAGACAATGTCCTTGCAGAAGTGCTCTTTGATGATGATGGATATCATATTGAAACTATTAATCTTCCACATGAAATGCATCAAAGACTCAAAGTGCACCTGGGATTTGCACATCTTAAGGTTTTTATTGTGATCTCTTCAACATATATGCTCAATTTGATGTGTTTTTTTGGGATATTTATGGGTTGGTTTGTTATATTCCTATTGGCCTCCATTGAATTGCATATGTTGTCCATTCCATTATATAATTTTTTTGCAAAAATTACTGGTGCTATGTGTTGCTTTACATAAGGCAGTTTGTGTTCTATCAAGACCAAATGATGTGGAAGTAAAAGGCACAAAATATCCTTGAAATAAACCTTCATAAATAAGATGTGTTGCTCCTGCTCTCTAATCCATAAAAATCTGGGTGAATTGCCAATTCATTGCTCTCATCTTGAAAGGTACGGCGTGTCTTCAGGCAAGGGAGAGAGAGAGGAAGAAGAGGGGGCTGTAGTGATCACTTCCCTCTAAGGGACGAGTGATTTTCCTGTTATCTACTAATCTTCAATTACTCAATATCCAGGACAATTTTGGCCTCAATCAACTGATCCAGTGAAGCAGAGTTAAGAGTTAAGCAGGAACAGATGAGAGCCTTCAGGGAACATGTTGCTAAGTCTTTCGCAGGAGATTGTGGGGGCTCTGCTGTGCTTTTATTTAAAGGTGAAAAATACCAAGGACGAAATTGCTTGGTTATTCATAAATATATAAAACTTTAAAAGGGAAAGAGCCTACACAACTGGTCAGGGCTACACACCCATGATTCCCACTTCATGCTTTATTTCTCCTCACTCTGACCCATTTACTGTCAGGGAGTGTGGTGTTACCATTGCAGAGTGGATTTTTAAACCCTGCCAAAACAAAGCCATAGAGCAGCTCCTATTAAATGAATTTCTGATAGCAACATTAGAGGTAATCTGTTTTCTTTCCCTGGGGCGGGATGCAGGCGTTTGGGAAACTACAAAGGGACACGTAATGAAAACCGTAATGGCTTGAATAATGAAAATCCTCTCTAAAAGGAAAGGAAGAGTTGCATTAGAGTTCTAGTGATGATGATGCACAGCACCCAGTAGGAGAGCTAATGTATTGGCTTTACAACAATGAAGCATGTGAACGTCATATGAGGAAAAACAAAGCTGTGTAATACCAAGCATATCCTATTTTTCAAGAAGACTTTTATTCATTCACTCTTGAATATGTAATGGAAAATAGACCCTCTGATTTGGAGTTGCAGTGTATCTGCAGTAAAAAAAAAGATCTTAGGAATGTAGGATGAGTCCAGCTCAGTGTGGGTGAGGCTTCAGGGAAAAGTAAACTTAATTGGGTAAAGACTGCCCCCTCAGGGTTCACTACGTCAACTGCAGTTAACAGGCTTGCCTAGCTTGAACACAGCTCTACCATCGGTCTGTATTGTTTCCTATGCAGACTCAATTAATAGTATATAAAACACCATTTTTATTTTTATTTCTGTTTTTTTCAGAGACCATAACTTCTGATAAGAAGAATGTTTTCCTGGTTTTTAAATTGTTATCAAATGATCAACAACACACTATTATACTGTATATGATAACATCTATGCTGACAAACATATACCTACAATTCATTATGAGGTACTTCTTGACTATCTAGGCTCATTCACAAACTCTCTCTTTATATTCTAACTCAAGGTCTGAGCACTCGATTCCTTCTTAATCTTCATTGTATTCATTTACAAAGGTTTGTGTGGATTTGTAGAATAAAAAAGAGTAAATTATGAATAAACATGTCATTAATACATTGTTTATACTGTCATACTGTTTACTGTGTGTTTGAAAATTGTTGCATGACTTAAAAGAAAATCTCCATTATAATCTGACACAAACCATTTGCCTGTTAAAACATAGTGTTGCCTCAAGGGGGGAATTTTAAAACTTCTTGTAAGCCATGTAATTTACCGTTAAAGTTTTAGTAGGACCAAAACATGACTGCACTATAATCCACTAATGGTGTAATTGAAGCTAATTTTCCCGAATTAAATAGCTGGTGAGTTAGACATACAGGTACTTTTTGAAAAGGGCATGTTTTATATAATTCTGACATGTTTTGAAATAATTATTTTACGATTAACAAGTAATTGAGATACAATATATTTAGAGTTTGCATCTCATCTTGTAGCCCTAGATGAATATCATCATGGTTAGAATATTTGACAGTATGCATGTGCAATATTACTGAACAATCACCTTTTTAATAACAGCTACATTTCTGGAAAGTGTATTCATCAATGTGACAAGCAAAGCTATCTAGTGACATGCAATGATCTCAGTTATGGTAAAAACTTAAGAAAACTATAAACTTATAGAAAGTGACATCTGAATAAAAAGCATCACCTAAATGATGCTGTTAACAAAACACAAACAGTATGTAATATCAATCAATCAATCAATCAATCAATCAATCAATCAATCAATCAATCAATCAATCAATCAATCAATCAATCAATCAATCAATCAATCAATCAATCAATCAATCAGACTTTTTCAGTAAAGTGTTTTTTATTCAATGATATTATAACACAAAGTGATGTATATAAAACAATGAAAATAGATAACATAAAAAATATTTAAAAAATAAAGACTCCCCCATCCTAATCCCAACCCCAGCCCGACCCCAAAACAAACCCCACAATCCTGAAGTTAAGAACACTATATATGCAAAAATAATAACAATAATAAAAATGGTAAAAATAAAATAAATAAATAAGTTCCAGAAAAAAAATGAGGAAACGCTGTCATGATATCTTAATGAGGAAACAGGAGGAAAGATAAGATGTTCAAACTCAACACAGGTAATTAAGCTCACCAAAATAAAATAAATTAACTAAATAATAAAACACTCAAAGATTAAACCAGTAAAAGAAACTAAGATGCTACACTAAAAGTAAATACAGCAACAAAAACTCAGAATAAAATATTAAAATGCTGAGAGATAATCTGTAAAATCGTAAAATGATAAGATCTAAATAAATAATGTAATAATCTACAATAAATTAAAATAAATAAATGATAAAATAGTTAGTTCTACTGTCAAAATGGTGACTGCAGTTTGAACTAGATAATAAATAAATAAAGTAAGATGAAATAAAACTAGTAAAAGAATACAACTCAGTTAA
This sequence comes from Notolabrus celidotus, assembly GCF_009762535.1. Lineage (NCBI taxonomy): Eukaryota > Metazoa > Chordata > Actinopteri > Labriformes > Labridae > Notolabrus > Notolabrus celidotus. The sequence continues at coordinate 15,099,339 of NC_048273.1, read as the reverse complement.
AGGTCTTGAGTTCTCTTTAAAAATGTTGATACTCTGCAGCTCTCAGATCTTCAGGCAGGCTGATTCAAAGGCTATAATAGTCACATGTTTAACACATTGACAACAGGCTTTGAAAACCACACATTCAGCCTAACACGAAACATAATGGGAAACAAGAAATCAATGTTTTTATTCATCTTATGAATGCAATACAATAAATGACAAATACCAGCTGAGATAAAGAAGAGGTCAAACTTAATTACGAATGAAATGATCTTTAATTAAGACTTTTCTATGGAATTATACAAAGCAGCTTGTTCCAGATGTAACAGCTTCTACTTATGGACTTTACTTTCGCTTTCGTACAGTGATTTAATTGGTTGAAAGTTTATAAGACAGTCCCTCTCTCCGCCTCTTTACTCCCTCTGTGTAGCAGCTCAGCAGTCCGGTGGAAACAGGGCCTTGTTGTGGTCTGGACCGATCATTCCACTGCAGGTCACAGCAGGACACAGGAACCACAGGCAGTCAGTGAGGTCAGTGTGATTTGACAGCTCGGTTAAAGCGATCCTTAACCTTTTAAAGAAGTGTTGATAAGATAGCTAAAGTTACTTGTAACTTAGCAAAACAGTAACTTCCCATCGAGAACTGAGTAAACAGTCGCTTATTTGGCTTGTTAAGGACGAGGGGTGTTCACTTGACTCGAAGTTGTACTAAATTTAAGAAACTATGTAAAAGAAGGTGGTTATTGTTTCCTGAAATAACACTGGCACTCCTCATGTAGGGCCAAGTTCACTAGTAGCTATGAATATGTAGAAATGACAGCTGCAGCGAGCTTCAGAGATATTAAAAAAGCTCAAAGCTGAGGAATGATGGACATCATTCTCTCAGAAGGACTGACGCAGATTACAGAAGTAGGCTGCTGTGGTTCAGTTTTATTTTTGCTCCTCAGTGAGTCGTTTCTTCAGAAGCTGGACATTAATCCAATGAACGTTAACACAGAGCTTCTTGTTGTAATATCTCAAGTAGAGTTATGTTTGTGTGCTTTCACGTTTGCTCACAGTGACCCCTTAAGATGAAGAATTTCTCTTCATGTGACTTTCATGTGTAGACTAATCTAGACTGAGTTTATAACCAGTTTTTCTTCTGAAGTAATTTGAGGGACTTTTGGAAGCAATTGATTTTCCCAATCCAATTTTACAAGAAAATAAATGAGTCATAGTTTTGAGTTACAGACTATTTTACCTCTGAATAATCATGCAGCCTCTCACATTTAAGTTGTGACCCCTGGAGGATCTTGAACCAAAGGTTGGGCTCTTCAGCACATTTCTATGTATCTCTCATATCTGGGTCTAAAGGTCTGAATTGTTTTAGATAAAGCTGAAATATACAAGACAGTTTCACTTTTAAAAACCAAGCTTTTTCTTCTTTTTTGATTAATTCTCTACAGTTTTTATCATTTTGTTCTTCACTTTTCAGGGACAGCCTCTTTAACCCACTGACTAGTTGTGATCTATTTGTTTAAACTCCAACACTGTCCTCTTGCAAGTTTCTCAACAGATCCCTGGAGATAAAAACCCGCCTGTCTGTTAATATCAAAGGTCACTAAGTGTGTCAGCTCCAAATGGAGTGTTTCTCTCCTCCTAAAAGAGAATGATGTGGCTCAAAATTGCGAAGATGTACTCTCACATTGCAATATTGAGAGGCTAGATAGCCTTTTTTATCAGCATTTTGCTGGAATGACTCGTCAGTGAGATGATTATTTCCTCCAGTCCTAAAAGAATCTTGTTTTTTGCACATCACTTCCTCTCATAATATCCACTGTGTCTCTAAAAATTATCTCCAGTTCATCTCACAGCTGATAGCAGGGAGTAAAGTGTCAGACTTTGGTTTGTAATGAAGCCAGCGATGATCTCATCAACTGCCACTCGGGGAAGAAAAAACATGTTGCTCAACCAAGCTGTTGCAATAAAATGCAATTTGCAAGCAGACAGAGCCTTGAGAGACAGTCTGCATAGAGAAAGAGTGTTTTATTCAGCCTGACATCTGAAAGACCTTGTGAAATGAATATACAGCAGCTCTAGATAAAGGTCATCTATGGTTTAAGCTGTCTGTCTTCTGTGTAGTTGGTTGGATTGAGACTCTTTGTATCTTCCTCTCAGGTGATTTACTTCAGTGTTTACTGTCACCTCAAAGCTAGTTACAGCTGGTTGACTACACTGCTGTGTGTTCATCTCCTTCTTTGAATCGTCCGCTCCTTATACCGGGTCGAGCATAGCGAACGCATGTCAACAGTGTTGTAGTTAATACAGGTGCAGTCAGTCTGTCTCCCTGTGCCATCTGTTTGGAAATAAACAGATGCTTTCCACATGTCGGGAGCACCAGAGGGTTCTTTCCACTCAATGATCACGCATGTTTGCTTTTTCACTTGCCTCTTTTCAGGTTGGGGTTATTTCCATTATCTACCACCTGCCAGTTGTTTGGTTTTTAATAGGTTGTCGGAAAAAATATTGGTTTAATTTGCGGTAATGCCTTTAACTTTGTTGTTTTTGCTTTACTTAGAGGCCAAAACCCAAAGGTATTCAGCTTACTGTTAGATAAGACTAGAAAACATCATATCTAATAAATTAGATCTAATTTTTTTTTTAATTGAGAAAATGCAAAAGTGTTCAAGTTACATTCATGATAGATATTATATTTATGATACATAGAGTATTTTATCTAGAATATGGAGATCAAGTAATCTGGTAAGTTTGTCCGGCTAACTGGACTGGAGCAATGAGTAATAAACAGACATGTAAATGTTAACCTGCATGGAGAACCTAAGGCTGCTGGTGCTAGCTCTGCTAACGTTAGCCACACTCAGTAAACCCATTCATATTGGCTGTTTTTGAAACCGCCTACTATACTAGTTGTACGTTCTACTTTGGCAAAAATTCAGTGTGTAGTATGCAAAATGTGAACAAGAGCAAAATCTGCACTATGCCAAAACTTCCTGGATGTCTCACAGGGTATGCATCGGACCAGTCTCCCTTGTGTACTATTTCCACAATGCACAGCGCTAACGTTCTACTTTTTTTTCCTTCTTTTTTGAAGGGGGCACTCAGTTTTTAGGTGCTTTGAAAATTATGAAATTCCATATAAACCACCTCTTAATTTTTAAAATCATAAGTGGATGCTAAAGAAGCAGTTTTGCTATCAGCTTGGCCTGCGTTTACCTCTGCTTTCAAAAACGGAAATCCAGCAACGCCTGGCCCAGCATACTGCAAAATAGATCCAACAGAACAGTCATACTACATACTAGCTTCAAACACAGTAAGCAGTATGCAGTACTTACTACATACTACATTTGTTGGTAGTATGGAGCAGGCGGTTTTCGAAAACAGCCATTGTTGACCTGCATGTGAAGCCGTGTAAAATAAATTGTGCGCCATTTTGACTTGTGAGTTTTTTCTTACCTTTGGACTAGTTATTTAGTCAGAATTTATGTCCCCTATTAACCAATGAGCAAACTAGTTGCTTCATAGCATCCCTAATGTAGATCAGTTGAAACTGCTTGTTGGTTCATTGTTCAGTTGATTTAAAGCTCCAGTGAGGAATTCTCTGTTTGCATTGATTTTGATGCCCCCTTTTGGACAAAGTCAAACCTTGTAAATTAAAATATTATCTGGCTTTCTTTGACAGTAAAATGTATCACCTCATCGATAAACTTTGCCGTGGAACATTTTTTTTTAAACGTCTCTAACTTTGAAAACTTTAAGTCACATCATCTGACACCCACCCCCTCATAATGGTGACAGGCAAAAAAATACAATGACGACATTGTTAGTCTTATTTGTAATGGCATCAATGTTAATGTCAATGTGCTGTGTAACCAGTCAAAAACTCCTCACAGGGGCTGGTTGTATCAGACCATTGTAAATAATCCTGCATATCGGTACATAGGGAAGCTGTTTTGGAATTAGGTTAAATGTATCTTTTCAGGTATGTTATACATTTTCTTTATTCTAGAGGATTCTCTTTTGGCACAAGGGCAGAAGTTCCTTTCTGGTTCCTTTATCCCAAATAGATGAACAGCCAATCACTATAAATGTTATAAACTCATAGTGAGACATATGATCTATAAGACCTGAGACTGGCACAGTGGAGTGCACTGGCAGGGAATCATCTGATAATGGATTTAAAGATTGATGCTGTTTTGTTCAGTTTGAACATCCATTTATGTTTAAAGACTCATTCAATCTGGAAATCTTCAATCTCCATTTTTAAATTGTTTAGAAAGGATATAGGATTTTATTCACCGTACCCCTTCCTGGAGGACACATTCACTCGTGTCACCCAGTTAAGCCCATGAGAAATTGAAAATGACACACTATTTCTCCTCTTTACTTCAAGAAGGAAAGAAAGTGGTTATTTAATCGAACAATTCATTGATTTAATTGCAGGCTTATTTCACCTTTTTCTAAGACTCAATTAAGCCATAGATTTTGTTCATTTCAAAGGCAATACCTCATTGTGTTAATGCACCCGGCTAGTTTTCACAGAAAGCCATATTTCACTTGACTAATTCTTCTGGCCTCATTCTCATTTATAGCAATATTTTACATTAGCAGAAGTACAGAGCTGCTTAATATTTCACTTGATATGAATGATATGGAGGTCCATTTTGCCCGCACGCTTTTGTGTGAACTTGTGAATGATCAATCTCCAACAACGGTGTCCTGCTGGTCCACAGTTCCTACCATTACTCATGGCTTTTTCCACTTGGATCTAATCTATAATTTGGAATTAGACCATCCTCTGCATCCCCTGAACTCATTCTTTTGATTTACCTTATTTCTTATTTTGTTTACCTGAATTACCCTAGAAGAAAAATTAAGTCTTGACCCTTCCGATGGTAAAATTCAGTTTGGAGAGTTAAAAGTAAAATCAATAAATTACAACTGTGTCATCTCATTTTTACTATCGACTTTGACAGAGCATAGAAACACTGATAGTTTGCTCGGCGCCACCATTTTATTTCATTTTCTAAAGTGCGGTTTCAACCTCATTGCATCATAGTGTTGACAAATGAATTTAACATGCTTGACTTGCCTTCCTGCCTATATTTTAAAAAACCCACTGACACTGCATTTCAAAATTCATCAGACATTCCTTCCCGGCAAGATAAAGCGTATCAGCCACTTAAACAAAGACTATCAGAGAGGGCGATGTATTTCATCATGCAAACCCAGTGATGTGAGGTGATTCTGTGTTACTGACACTTTCTATATTCCATGTCAGAGATTGAACCCAGCAGTCACAATGGCAGACAGCGGGAAGACTAATGAGACTGGAGCTGCAGCGGCAGAAGCAGCTAATGGAGATCAGCAGGTGAGGAGAACTGTGACCCAAAGTGACACTTATTACAAAACCCAGACATATTATGAACTCATTTGACGCCTAGACTTTCCTCATGTTGATAAGCTACTGTGGGGAATGAATCATTATCCCTGACGAGTACTCTGTACTGAAATGAGCTTTTCTGCTTGTCTTTTCTTTACATATTCAGAATTGTTTTTCACAATTTGCATATCTTGTAATGGTTGTCTTCTGTCCTAGAATGTTGTTTCCAGGGTAAGTAATTTACCTCTGGTCAGCTCAGCCTGCGAGGCAGTTTCCAGCGCCTACAGTAGCACCAAAGACAGTGTGCCCTTGCCCTTGAAGGGGGTGATGGATGCAGCAGAGAGTGGGGTCCGAACCCTGGGAGCAGCTGCAACTACGGGGTCTAAGCCTCTTCTGGACATCATAGAACCACAGCGTACGTTCCTCTCTGATGTAACAAATGTGCAATGACAGCGCAGACATTTACAAGACTGAAATGTGTAGAAGAATACTGCAAGCTTGTTGCACATTAGCAGTGTGAAACTAAGTCCACTTGTTACCTCTGGGTATGAATATGATGAGTATAGAGTTATTCTCATTAAAACATAATTTCCTGTTCACCAAAGGCATATTTTGATTTCTAGGACACGTCCAGGTCTTTTGGTACTGATCAAATTTGAGGACATGAAAATATTTATTCGTATACTTAAATCACCAGCACATTTCTGTTTCAGTTGCTACAGTAAATGAGTACGCCTTGAAAGGATTGGATAAGATGCAGGAGAAGCTGCCTATTCTCCAACAACCAGCCGACAAGGTCAGAGAGAAAATCATGTTCCTTAAGTTACAGGCAAAATAAACAAAAAATGTTATCTTTAATGAACAGTTGTCTGCTGTTTGGAGTAATCAAATGTCATGTTTTCACATTAGATCGTATAACAGCCGTTACACGTGTGATAACGTGTGATTACTTACACATATAATATATCAAGAAAACCCTAGACAAAGCTCTGCCAACAACTAGCTTTCGATAGCCTTGTTGTATTACACAAACGGTTTTAACAGCAACACCAGTTATCCTTTACAGTATGTGAAATACAAAATACCCTATGCCAGGGCTATTCAATTAAATATTTGGTCGGGCCGGATTTTCAGACTAAGGACATGAGCTGGGTTGGACATTTTTAACAGACAGTGAACAAAGTTAACCATTAACGTATTGCCACATCCAAAAGGGCATAAACACAATAAAAGAGCAGTACTTAAACTATTTCACCTATGCTGAAATATTGCTTCTTTAAATTTTACATTTCAAACACATAACTTCAATACATTTTGACAGGTAAATACAAGCACATGTTAAGGTGCATATGAACAAAAAAAACTAAGTGCAGATTAGGAACACTATCTTTTGTTTTGGTCACATCTGAAAGTGCATAAAAAGGTAACTTGCTTAACAGCAACTTTTCAGAACTTGAGGTATTTCTCTTCTTTTGAAATCTGAGACAGATGCTTTCATTGTTTGTTGAAATTTTTGTAAGAACTTGTCAGTTTTAGAAAAAGATGTTCTTGCCGGACCCAAGTCACAATCACTCGGGAGTTGCTTTCAGGCCACTCAAGGGTTGCTTTCGGGCCGCATGTGGCCCGCAGGCCGCTAATTGAATAGGGCTGCCCTATGCTATTATACGATATGATACTGTATGTTATGATACCATAAGATGGCATAGCATAGCATACGATACCATATCATATAATGCACTATGATACAATGCCATGCCATACCATGCATACCATAATATAAAATACTGTATGACACTATGCAATATAATACACATGTTATTGTTTCATTGTGTGGGAAATGTGTTATGGAGTGGTATGCTTCCTCCATAAAAGTACTGATGAGTGAAAATGAATAAAATACCAATCAACCTGCTCAGGGAAGCATGAACTAATGACAACCATGACAATGACATAAGTGACAACATATATTGCACATGACCCATATTGTTCATGTTCTGCGTGATGCACAACATAAAGAAGTGAAAGAGATAAAGCAGCATTAAGCTATATACTCTGTATAACTTACCTCAATATGTACTTAACTTTAGGCTGGTTGTGTGTCATACAATGAATAAGATGAGAGTTATGTTGAAAGTGAATAATAGCATCACCTTAACTTTTAGAGCATGGCACCTAACCTGGTATTTATTCCTCAGGTGGTGTCGAACACAGTAGGTATTATGTACCAGTCGGTGGCAGGAGCCAAAGATGCCATGATGGGGGCTGTGATGGGCGGTGTCGAAATGACCCGGGCAGCAGTCAGCGGAGGTTTGATGACCGCCATGGGCACCAGGATGGGCCAGATGGTCAGCAGTGGGATGGGGCTGGCCCTGAGCCGATCTGAGGATTGGGTTGACCAGAACCTACCACTCACTGAGAGGGAGCTGGGTCAGTAGCTAGCTTAAAAATGCAGGCCATAAAGCCCAGGGGAGGCGATAAACCCATATGTCTACACTGAGGTAAAGACAGGTGTGATGTGACAGTTGGATCAAATGAAGCTTGAACAATGCAGCAATTTGAATTAATTTTGGAAAACGAGGGGCCTTTTTGCCAAGTTTTGATTGTAAATGAGTGTAAGTCGAGTAGCTTTCTGATCCTTTAAAGCGAGTTACATAAAAGATAATTTAGGGCTTCAAGAATCAGTCAGTATTGTGTTCAACAAGATGAAGATGATACATACTTACACTTTGGATGTAATGAAAGTAATCATTTGAAAGGATTTTCTATCTCGGCCCTTTATGAAAATCTAAAGCTGTTTTACTCAAAGGTTTCATAAATAACACTGAAAACCTTAATAATTGCAAAGCACGTGTTGCAGTTTAGAGTAATTCCTTAAAATCTATCTTTTAAAAAAAGAACTGTTTAAACAACTGAAATAATTCTGTGTGTTTGGGCTTTTGGAGGTATGATTTTGTTTTCAGGGTATCAGGTAGGGTCCATTTAAAAAATGGTATTTATAATCACCCAAGGGATCATATTATCTTCATTCATTGGCATTGAGATCCGCTGCACCAGCATCATTCTACTTTCCCCTTTCCCCCCCTGCTTTTACATTATCTTTTGAATTTGCCCTGGCAATAAAAAGATAAATTGGAAAGGAATTAATTAGCTCCACATGGGTTTTGTAAAAAGTGCATGGCAATGGTACAACATCCATCTCCGTTAAGCATTTTTATTCATATAGTTTGGCTTTAAAGAGGACATTTATAAAGTTTAAGCACATTTTTTAGCCTTACATTACTCCACGCTTAATATCATACCTTCTTAACTGTGGCTGTCTTTTACTGAAGCTCAATTTATTCCATAATTAATATGGCTGAATGATGGCATTTGCACTGTTTGACATTTTCTTGTAGTGTCAGTAACTGACACTGTGTCCTTGTGTCTCTGATCTGTAGATCAAACAGCAAATCTGATGAGACTGTCAAAATAAATCATTGTTACAAAGTCAAGGCAAGGTGACTTGAACAAATGGGGGCAGTTCTGATTTAACAGTATTAATTCTACTACATGGAGGCACTCAATCTGAGCGCATGAATGGTTGATGCTATTCATAGAGGTGGAGGCGGGACATTCCAGTGAACCTCCCTTCTGTGAACTTGGCCCATAAAACACCTACAATTTCCAGCACTCACAGCTCTGACACCTGCTACTGTGATGTCATGTTATCGTGACAACCTGCCACACTCCGATATAGCTGTATTACTCAACAGGACATCCTCCTCTGATTTTAGATATAAAGAAGATGCAATTCATTGTGGCAGTAGTTGGTGGTTACTGTGAAAAAGGTCTAGACTCCCCAAAGTGGCTTTTAACACAGGCACAGTGAGAGAAAAAAAATCAATGTTCATATCCCTAAACTTCCATGTAATGATGACTAGGGGAGTGAGGTAGCAATAGTCTTTTGTCTCTCTTGTGCAGATGTACTCTAACACTTTAAGTAGCCCAGCTTGTTACAGATGCTCCAGTTGGTACAGCAGGAAGTTGCCAATTATGCCTTTCTACACTAGAAACATGCTCACAGACCCATGCATAAAATACTGCAAAAGTACTGAAATTCTTCAATGGATTTCTTGTTCTGAGTAAAACCCAAAGACAAAAAAGACCTCAACAATCACTTATATCGTGTTTTGGTTTGTTTGTTCTTGACAATTCTTTGGCAAAGGCTGGAAACATTATTTATAACATACAGTATACTGCAGTCCACCCTTTTTTTCTCAGCCCTAAATGGTCAAAGCAATATTTAAATTAATAGAAAGTCATTGCATGAAATATGTCCTTTGAAAATAAACATAAACACTACTCCTTTTCAGCTGCTGTGGCCGAACCTGCCACCAGTGAGGTGACTACAATGTCAGCCAGCCCCAGCTACTTTGTCCGCCTTGGGAAACTCTCTGCCAAGGTCCAGGAGGGAGCGCTACAGCAGTCCCTGGTACGAGCAAGAAATGCCAGAGATGCCACCTATGCTGCTGTGGCTCAGATTACCAATACCCTGGACCTGCTAGAGAGGGCCCGCACCGGTCTGGGTACCGCCAGTAACCAGATCGAAGGAGCCTCAGAGCAGCTGCTGCAGCGCTGGACGGAGTGGAAACAGAAGCAGGCTGGAGCGGGACAGACTCTGTCGGAGCCAGATGGGGCCAAAGATGAGGCTGAGGTCAGGGCAAGAGCACTTTTGGGAATTGACTTAATGGTTTCTAACTACATTATCTTTGCATTTTACAGCATTTGCAGTTTATATATGACCAGTCCACATGCAGCATGTGAGCTGGAATACTACTTTAGCGAGTCAAAGAAACATCAGAGCATAAAAGGGAAAAGAACAAGAGTCATGAAATTAGATCAGAGTTCATTTTAGAGATTTACTCTGTGTTGTAATGCCCCCACTGGTGTATTTGTGATAGGAGAATATTACATTTTGCTTGGCTCAAAATGGGGATGCTGCTTACAAAAGTGGAAGGAATCAGTAGGATTTTGGATGTGAAAGATTATAACCATATATCATTTAATCTGCAAGCATTCATCATTTATCCATACTTTCATTTTGTTTTGCGTTCACAGCAGCTGGAATGGCGAGCTCTCTCCATGGTGCGTGGTCTGAGTGACCAGCTGATGTCAGCATGCTCCAATGTGGTGTCAAGTGCTCAGGGTCTGCCAGGGGCTGTCCAGGACCAGCTGACCAGTGCCAGACAATCAGCTGAAGAACTGCGCTCCTCTCTGGGGAACACCAGCAGCATCACACCCATCCTGCTGGAGCAAAGCCGGCACCAGCTGACCCAAGTACTAATTGCACTATGCTGTTGTTAGCGCAATGATGTTGTTTTGCTGCATCAGCTTAGCTAAATATAGTCTAGTGCTTGGAGTTTTGTTTTCTTTTTGCAATACCTCCACTTAGCACAGTTAGCGCTCCTATTATGTTTGTTTTTTTATTGGTGCTTAAATGAGATCCATGGAGCCTTAGTGAACAGGAATTAAATAGGATACTCCTGTATACGCTGCATAAACAAACATCCATTCTCAGGGGTGTATGCCAGGGGTGTATGCTCATACATATGCAATTATGAAACTAGGACAGTCAAGCTTATCCTGTGATAACATTTTTTAATTGAAGTATTTATTATTGTGCTTATGATTTAGAAATGTTATTGGAAGTAATACTAGTATGTGCTTGTTCATAGGTTCAAAAGTCTCTGGATGGTGTTATGGAGTATCTACTAAACAACACACCGCTAAACTGGCTGGTGGGACCTTTTGCTCCTCAGATCACTGAGAAGACCGAGAGAGATCTGGTGATGGAGCAGAGCGCACCACACAGTTAAAGACTTGATTGTGTTTCTCCATGAGTTAATCAAGTGATGACAGAAGACTAGTGTCCACTGGAGATGGATTGTTTTCTTACTTTCTCTTAACATTTATCTAATCTTGTTTCCTCCATGATGCACTTAATTTGAACCTTTTAGTTAATTACACTACAATTATAATGTTGAAGTTTATTGACTTTAATTTAGACTGAAAGTTTTGACTTTTTGCTGTGACACTTTTTTATCCTAGAAAAGATTTTTGCACTAGGAAGTTTATTTGTGTGCAGTATGTGATCATACTGATGTTAAAAGATTTCTATAAGTGCATAATAGATTTCAAAGCATTCCAAAAACAAAGCCACATTTGTTTTACGAATCAACCCCAACACACACACACACACACACACACACACACACACACACACACACACACACACACACACACACACACACACACACACACACACACACACACACACACACACACACACACACACACATCATAGAGACCTGAGGTCCCCTGGTAATAATTAGAAACACACAAATGTGCATCTTAACCCTCCTGTTATGTTGCGGGTCAAATTGACCCATTTTAATGTTCAAAAATCTGAAAAAAAATGTTAAAAGTATTTTTTTCGCTAGGAAACTTCTTCTGCTTGGTTTAATTAGCGTAAAAAAAACAGATAAAATGAATTGGCTTGCTCAAGGATACTTTGGCATTTTACTGCAGGAGCTGGGATCAAATAGAGACAAGCTAGCAGCCATTGGGACAGTGAGGGACAAGTGGGTAGAACAACTTCCACTACTCTGCAGGCCCTAATGTCACAGTGGATGAAAGGCTAGTGGAATTCAGAGGTTACTTCCATTTTAGGCAATATATGCCTTCCAAAACACAGCATAAAAATCTGGGCTGCATGTGACAGAAGAGGTGTCTCATGTTAATTTATCAACATCACTTCATGAAAATGAAAATAAATAAAAAATTGAAATGAAATAAACAATAAGTTATGCAAAACTATTGTATTTATATTCATGCCTTTCTAATTTACATTAAAAAAAAAGCTTTAACATGAATTTTCATTAAAAACGAATGAGATATCCTCATTGAACCATGATCTGTGAGAATTAAAGAACACCATGGCACTAAATATTGATTTAAATGGTTAGTAATGGAGTTGATAATGAGATTTAAAAAAATGTTTATTAGGATATTTTGGGGTTCTGACACTTTTGGATCATTTAATATGCTCTGGGTTGAGTTGACCCAGGAACATTATTTCTGTTCTCAAGAAACGAACAGGAGGGTTAAATGAGATTATGCGTTGTTTTCAAATTTCACATTTCAATATCAGTATTTTGAGGGTTTTATTGAAGCAGCTGTTAAACTGAAAATAGATGAAAAGATGACATTTCAATAAAATTTTAACACCCAATGTCAGAGGTGTGCGTCAATATATTGTTCCATTGTTGAGTTTGTGTAGTCCTGATGTTGTGGTGGACTTCATGGTGGACTTTGTATGTGGGCCTGTTTGACTGAAGGCTGGATCGATGCTGAGCATGACGTCATGGTCGTTGTTTCGAATGTCGCGAGCTAGCGCTGGGTAGGAGGCCGCGCGCTCTGCTGGGGACAAAACTTGTACAAATCTGAAGCCCGAGGTCGTCGACAGCCCCCGGTACCTTGAATTTCAGGTAAGGTCTTCTCCTCGGATCGATGTTAAAGTCTCCCGCTGCCTGAGACATATTTTAAACAGCCTGGAACACTGTCGGGAGGAGCTCTGTTTCTGGGGCTGCCTGATTATGCTAGCGGTGAAGCTAACGTGAGCCTGCTAACATTAGCCTTTATTCGATTTTAAACACTACATTTGTTTACAGTCTGTCGCCAAGGACGCTTATTATGTTTTATTTTATACATTTTCGTCATAATGGAAGGCTACTTTGCGAGTTATGTCCTTGTTTTTGCGTTGGTATTCAGTACCAGACAGACAAAACATCTGCTAATGTTACAGTGTTTGCTTTGAGCTATGTAAGCACAGGACGACAATTGTTTTCTGCAAACTGGGGACAGTCAGCTGTAAGTTGTTTAGTTAGATTATATCTAATAACAACGATAACCCCTGCCAGTTGACCACTTCATTCGACTATTTAGTAAAGTTTTCTGGTTGTTTTTGTTGAGATATGTTGAAGCTTTTGTTCCTGTTTTGTTAACTTTGTCCTGACAAAAACAGCTCGCTGTGCGGCGGAAGGAGGCAGAAACTAGCTGAGCCAGCTTGTGTTTTCTTGTCTTTTACAATGGACCTGTGCTTCTGTCTTAATAACATTGTCTTCTTTTAACGTAGATGTGTGGCAATTCAATAGCTTACTACTTCTGAACTCCTTCTGTATTTCCCAGAGAAGGCAAGAGGAGTACTACCCAGTGATTTTCATTGAATGACTTTCCAATATTCTCCTGTTTTAGATATGAGTTTGTCTTTTACATTAAGTGAGATCTGTATTAATACTCAGGTAGGACTGATTCTGGTGTAGTAGAACTGGACTCTGTCACACAGGTCCAAACCTCTAACAAGAGTGACACTCTTTCATCACATCAAGCTAGAATTAGTGCTTCACAATAGGGCTGCACGATATTAGGAAAACATGCGATAATGTTGTTGAAAATTGCAATGAAGATATGTTTTGCGACAAGTAAACAAATACTTAAAGCTGGGGTATGTAGTCAGATTTAGATACACTTTTTGTCATACTGGTTAAAATTATCTTTATGTCCTGATGGTAATCAATACATAATGTGTTCCTAAAAAAGAGTGAAAAAAAGCTGCTATCTAAAGCCAGATTAAACCTGGGAAAACACCAACCATTCACTGTTTTTGGGTCCCAAAATTTTAAACCAATCAAATCCCGTCCTGCCGTTCTGCCCGCGTCCTGCGTGTACATTTCCCCGACGTGCACTCACCCGTCGCCAGCCTCTGCTTCTCCTGCCCCTCTCGCTCGACCTCGGACCTGTCCCCTCTGACCCGATGAGGTTCTTTGCTCTGGACTGTAGTCCAGATCAGAGTCTAAAAAGCTCTCACCACGGGGGCTCTGACAAGCAAAAGAACGAATGACATTTAGTAAGTCCTACAGAAAATGTATATGTATCGCAGCGTCCATCCGGATGCTGTAAGGATGACGAGCCGATTCGTGAACACTTTGAGTTTTAATAACCGGTCACTGTCGGCAGTGATCACGCCAACCAACAAAGCAACAATCAATGTTTGAATGAATGAAAAACTTCTCCTCTTGTCTCTCCTCTCTCCTGCTCGCACACTCTACAGCTATCCTGATGCCTTCACTACCTGTCAACACTGTAGGAATTAAGAACATCTACACTGAACACATTTAACAAACAGGAGAGCTGTTACAGTATTATATGTGTTATAACTTTTCTCCTGATATTGTGTCACCAGTACAACTGGATAATGCTAGCATGACCATTGTGAGTACTAACAACAGCCATGTTTGTTTGTGTTTTTAACTTTCACTATGATAATGTTTTGGTGAGGACCAGTTTTGACTCAGTCACGATCATATGGTCGCAAATCAGCAGCACTCGTGCATCGTCGTTTTGGAGGACCTCCGAGGGAGGAGGGGAGGGGTTAGACAGAGTCATGAGGAAATGCTACATTCAAATTCATGCTAGTTTTCCGAGACTACCAACCCCAGCTTTAAGTATACAATGTTAATGTATTTCAGCTTTGGATTTGCTGCTAACATAGGCCCCAGACAGTGAGTAGCTTATACAGACACTGCGGGGGGAAAAAGACAAGCATTATTTCAATTCAAACAACGTGGTTTTATTTAAAAAATTAAACCTGGCTACAGCTGCTATATTAACAAATAACCAACTTAGTTTGTTGCATGGTGGTATAGGGCAGTAGGGCTCCATCTGATTGGCCAAATACATTGTCATGCGGAGGGTGAATGCATGGCACACAGAGAACAGTTTATCGCAGTTCAAGCAGTGTTTTGCAATATGTATATCACATATGTTGATATTGCGATGGCGGTGTATTTTAGATATATTGTGAAGCACTACTTCACAACCCCTCATTTTCTACTACTCAACTCTCATGCTCAAATGCCATCTCCTGCTATTGTAGCATAAGGAACCCCTGACATCAGAATTCAACTTTATTAAAGGCAATACTTTTATTCTGACTAATTTCCTCTCTCCTATTTTCAGGAATATCCTCTCCCATCCCCCTCACCCCCTCCGTCAGAGCATGGCTCAGGAGACCAATCAGACACAGGTGCCAATGCTTTGCACTATGGGATGTGGTTTCTACGGTAACCCCCGCACCAACGGCATGTGTTCGGTCTGCTACAAGGAACACCTTCAGAGACAACAGGGAGGGGGGAGATCCAGCCCCCCAGGAGAGAAAGGTAGGACGATTGGAGCGGCATTACCTCTGTAAAGCAATGCTGACTGTGGGTCTGTATGTATGGTGGGACAGACAGGAAACTTGAATAGAGGTTCGCTCAAAAGCTACACAGGCTTGGGTCTGGGGGGGGGGTTGCTAAAAGCGGTTGAATGGAGGTAGAAGTAGCGGCCTTCTGTGTTGTATCAGTCAGAGAGTGACAGCTAAATCTGTAATACATCTTATAATGGTAGACAAATACCAGCAAGGACTGTCTTTAGATACTTACAAACTAATTAAAAGTTGCCTATATGCAGGGCAAAAAGATTGTTTCGTGTTGGTGATGCTCTAAAACTTCTTTGTGCCCACACAGCTGCCACATCACCATCAGGATCACCAGGGTCAGCTGGTGTGACTGTGGAGAGTACAACTTCAGAGCCCAGTACAGAAGTGGCAGGAACCCCGCCAGAGGAACAAGCAACCAGGTATATTGACTGACAGATTAGAAACCTGTACCAATTGAGTAATAAAAGAAAATGATCTGAAAACTTAGAACATGATTTTCAGACATTTTAGACTTCCTCAGTTAATTTGAGCTTTGAATAAGGGCTATTTGCAAAGTGATAAAAAGTGTCAGCTTGTTTTAAAGAGTTCAGGCTACAGGTCAAGAATAGTGTGAGCGTCAACCTAACAAGAAGCTAAGGGGTCCTGTGTCCTCCTCACAACAACTGTATACTATAAAGAAATGGCAGACTCTCGCTGTGGGGTATTGACCAATAAGAATCAAGCATTAAACACAGCCATGTAATAACCAAGCGGCAACCTCTGGTCTCAAAATATGAAGCCCATGCGGTAGTGTTATGAACTGCAATTCATCGAGCATCCGCTTGAGGCTGGCTGCAGAAACACCAGAAACCCCATACATACCAATTCAAAAAAGAGGATTTTTGCAGCATTAATAAACATGTTTACAGCCTGGTACAAAACGGCATAGGTCTGAAGAGCTAATTCCTCTATCGGCACACACTGTACAGGGATGAATATTTTTAGAACGCGACGGTCCAGAAGATATTCAAATTACGAGTTTTGCTAAGGACATGACTGACTTTACTGACAGGTGGGAACACTGTAGCTGTTGGCTAGGAAGCTCAAAGCCCGCCTCTTTACCTCACACTAGATCGACAGAATTAAGGTTGAGTTCAGCATTTCGAATATGACTCCTGCTGAGGATTGGCTTCAAAACAGCGCTCAGGAACAGATGGGTGAAGTCACGAATACTACATCCATTAATTACACAGTCTATGGTAATAACATGATAAATGCATCTCCATCTCTTGTCAGCCATGCTTGGTACATGGTCATATCTGGCTGTAGTGCTGTATTTCCAATAGTAGTGATTTATGGTATTGGAAGTTTGCCTGGTGTCTTAAATGTCTGAAAGAATTTTTGAATTCAGTCTGCTTGGACTCAACATTAATTCCTTGTTTCTGTGAGGTTCACATGGTGTTTATTCTAACCTGCATAGCTGTAATCTCTAAAATGAAATACATAATTTCTTACCAGACATCCTAGTACATCTTACCTTCTGAAAGTTACTTTTTGTCTTTACTTTGTGTTGTCCTGACAAGTAGCTTCTTTTAGTCGTTTGTTTTGCAAGTCCTCTAAATTATATGGATGGTTCTGAGTGTATACTATTTTCCCTTACTTATCTACATAAATGCAGACTAAACCACAACATAGATAATCTACTTCAGGTACTGAAGAAATGGCAGAAATGTGACCTTAAAAACTGCTTCAGGGTCAATTCCTGAAACTGCTGAATAATTTTGAATAATTATTGCAGGCCTTGTCATTTTTTGTTACTTCACTCATTATGGCACAGGGCTCTTTTGCAATGTGCTTAGCTATGCCAATGAAGTTTTTAATGTGATGAGTGGAAAAGGTATGGAAATTATACATTGAGGTGTAATGGCCCTTTAAATTGTTCTTATCATTTTTCTTTTTTAATAGGAACTGTTTTTTTATGTAGAGATGAACTATACTAGGATGGATCTAAAAACAGGGAATAAGATATGAGCTTAGTGGATTTGCTTGAAGTGGACTTATGGTAATGGTACTGTATGATTAACCATGCCTATATTTCAGAGTTTCTCCTTGAAAGCACAGATTAGCCCCACTGCAATGAGGCTAATTATCAGAAAAGTAATACAACTTGTTCTGTTAATGGGTTTATTCTTCCCAGGAAGTGTACAGAGCAGTCCAAGCACTCATTTGTCCCCACTGTGGAAAAAATGTTAGAAATAATTAGAAGGGATTCAAGCCTGATTGGTCTGTGTAGTGTAATTATGGATAAATGCATTGTGCACAGTATGTGCAATTTAGTTTTCTGCAAACCCTGCCTGTTTGTTGTTGTTGTTTGCGACTTGTTAAGGTCACTGTAATCACTCATCAAATGAATCTCTCAGTCGTTTTGAAGGGACGTGCTGAAAGAGACTGTTTGAATTATGATCACCTCATTTTCCCAAAGAAGCAACCAGATCATCTGGGTTAGCCAACATTTCCAGATTAATGAACAATAGACAGATCTTTGCCAACGCTTCACCACAAATTAAAATTTGTTGTCCATGTTTTTAATTGGTTGTCTCTGAAAATATTTCCGTTATGGTCCTAGATGTATTATTAATGTGTTGTTTTTTGGGTTCTTGTTGTGATGTCAGTCCCAGCTCTCCTAGCCCAGTAACCCAACAGATGACAGCCATGAGCATTTCCCAGGATTCAGGAGCTGTGGACTCCGATCGAGCGGAGGCTGAAGATGGGGAAGAAGAGGGTACTTCCAGCAGCTCAGGTAATTACAGAAAAAAGCGGTCCTGAGCTGAATCATTAGGTTTCCCACAATCCACATCAAGATAACTCCAACAGACAGCTGTGGAGAGCACTGATTATTTAGGGGCAGGGTGACTTGTAAGGAAGGGGAGATAAAGTGAAAGGATGATGGTTTACTGACTTTAATTTATGTGAAACATCACAATTACCCCTTTTTCGACCCACACAAACCTGGTTGTAGTTCCACACTGGTGCTTGCGCTGGTTCGGAGTTTGTTCAACTTTACCCCCTCGACCGAGGCAGTTTCAGGGCCGGTTCGAAGCCCGTGCTCAATTGAGAACCGTTTTCTTGTGTTTCGACTGTGAGTGAACCGGCTCTCGGCTGGGATAACCGGTTCCAGAGCGGCTCCAACTCTTTGCTGGTCTAGAAACGCAAACCGCTTACGTCAGGCCGAGGGGCGGGTTTGCCGGGATCGAAAAACACAAACCAAATGTATTTCCGCCATTGTCCAGCAATGAAAAAATAAAAAAGACTAATGGATTCTAAGGCGAAGCAGTGGTTGGCCGAGGAGACAAGCTGCTTCTGTCCACCCTCTGGCCGGGAGCCGGTTCTCCCGCTGTCGAAACACAAAAAATGGTTTTCAGTTGAGCACCGGCTCTGAAACTCCCTTGGTGGAAAAGGGGTAAATTAAGACTAGCTTGTAGCAGTGACCTGCTTTTTCTAATGGCTGCTCACCCCACTTTGTCAATAAATATGCTTTATTTTGGGGTTTTTCAGTAAGCCTTGGAAAATGTAGAACTTCAAGTAGGCAGTATGTATAAATCATTTTGTTGACAAAGTTCTTGCTTTCTTCTTCGCTATCACCAGAGCCAGTAGGGGAAGCAGCACAGGCCTTGTCTGATAGTGACCAAACTCCTGATAAAAACAAGAAAAAGAACCGCTGCTTCTCATGCCGGAAGAAAGTGGGCCTTACTGGTAAGAAAGAGTCATTTCACACACACTCACACACAAACACACATACACACTCACACACTCACACACTCACACACTCACACACTCACACACATACAAACTCAGCAGAGCGCTATTCTTAGCTGCTGACATGGTTCAAAGGTCCAAGAGTCATAGACCTGCTTTGCCTGGATGCTGTACTAAACCTGACAATCATAGATAGACTTTGAAATGTAGCACAGTGATAGTTTTTAAACTTTGAGCACTGCTGCGGTCTTTTTGTAAAAACTAATCAAGGATATTAAAATCCTGTCTAAAATCAGTCATCCAAAGAGGTGACATCTCTATCTGCAAATGCATTCCTTTCAACTGTTCAAAATGATGTACTTCTGTTGGTGTTATGATGAATCAGGAGAGGGCTGATATTCTTGTGACAAAAGAGAGTTTGTTGATGATTTAGATGGCAATGTTTTTGCTCAGTCAACCTTGATCACTGGGTCGTATTCACTGATAATGTTCTACCTCTTTTGAGTCAGATCTTTGTTTGTGGTGTTCCCAAAGGGATTGAGCAAAGACTGACACCACTTAAAAACATAATGAATGGCGAGGGCACACACGTTATTTATAGCCTAACACTATCACTATGAGAGTTAGGGTTTCCACCATCTTTTCTAAGATTTATCTAAACATGGTAATCTTATTGTGTTCCCACTACCTTTTT
This sequence comes from Notolabrus celidotus, assembly GCF_009762535.1. NCBI lineage: Eukaryota > Metazoa > Chordata > Actinopteri > Labriformes > Labridae > Notolabrus > Notolabrus celidotus. Next base: position 15,079,252 of record NC_048273.1, on the reverse strand, counting down.
AAAAAAAGCCTCATTTTCATTACTCATGCATGTCTGAAAATACCCCAACTTTACTTTAACCAACAGCTCCCTCAGCTGTCTGCCACAGGGAAATTTGAGGTTAGAATTTCCAAAAGAAAACACACAAAGTTCTCTGTACATGCCTCTTTGCAGTAGCTTAATCATATATTCTAAAATGTATTATATTTACAACAAGTGTAGATACTATATTAAGATACAACTCTGTTTGTGTAGTGTTTTTCTTCTCTCTACAACTAAACAATTGTACAGAGAGCAACATACTGCAGAGTGGTGGTGCATTTCGCAGTCTAAGGCATTTCACAGTGCACTGTGGGCCAAAGCTGGTCAACTCAAAGGAGAGTCCAGTGACCATTTAGTGTTGAAAAGCAACATTTCATTTTTTTTTTAATTTTTTTTTTTTTGCACATATAAAAGAAGAAAACAAAACTTTGCCGTTCAATAACACGAGCCAAGATATAACCGGTAAATTCAATAATAAAACGGACCACTAACATGTTATGTGAAGGAGGAGCCAAAAAACCCTAACAGGCTTGTCGAGTGGCCCTCCAAAGAAAACAGTCAACACAAAGACAGTATCAATGTAGAACAGAATATCTATATACAAACAAAAAAAGATTAATAAGAGGGAGTAATATTTAAAACAATGATAAAAAGAAAAGAAGGGAAACTTAAAAAACAAAACATAACAAAAAAACAGAATATTTATTTATAAGTTAGGAAAGTAGGGAGAGTATGTGTTTGTATATATGTTTTAAAGTGTATGTTTTTTTTCTTGAATGAGTTAAAATTTGTGTTACTTGTTATATGACCAGGTAAACTGTTCCAAAAAAATGTAAGGCATACTCCTGCCCCAAATACTGACTATGTATGTGGCAATGCATCCTGATAAGGTCAGCACCCTCAAGGCTTAGTGGACCTTGTGCTTAGTTGAAGCCATTATTTATGTCCTTTTTATATTCGTTTTAGAGGCATTTTATTAAAAAATTGAAGGTAATAGAAATGAAAAATATTGATACGTCTACTATGACTGCATTATTACACAAAGAACTTTCTAACCCATGGAGGTCAGCGAAGCAGTGCTTATCCTTGAAACAATAGTTGATGTGTTAACTCTTTCAAATGTGTGATGATCTTTAATAATGCGGCTTTAATGTTGACGGCTCTATTTCTCCTCTTCACCGAAGGTTTCGACTGTCGCTGTGGCAACCTGTTCTGTGCCATTCACCGTTACTCTGACAAACACGACTGTCCCTATGACTACCGGAGTGCAGCCGCTGCCCGCATACGTAAGGAGAACCCAATCGTGGTGGCTGAGAAAATTCAGAAGTTATGAGGACTGAGATGGAAAAACAAAAAAGTCTCTGACTTTGTGAATTTGAACAATGGCGACTTGGATGAAAACACCTGATATCATGGCTTCATTTGTTCATGGTAGTCTAAGACGGGTGGGGTGGGGTGGTGAGGTCGCAGCCACTGTCCAGACGCTTCCCTTACTAGCATCTCCCTCTCTCTCCGCTAGTGACTGCAGCTGAACCTGAGTGTTTCTTTGTGTGTGTGTGTGTGTGTGTGTGTGTGTGTGTGTGTGTGTGTGTTTGTATGAAAGTGTGTGTGAGCATATTTGCTTGAGAGTTGGGGAGAGAGCCGTACGGACCTGGTGGACATTAGTGTTGCTGTGGGGAGGGAAGGCATTTTGATTTTTACCCCTTTTTGTTTCTTAAGGTGGGGGATCGTGTGAGCTTATTTTTATACAATCCCTGTGAGGTGGCTGAATTGAGACGGAGGTAAGCTGTTATGGAATGTGTCACAGCTTGGAAAATGGCACAGAGCTCAATTAAGGTCTAACAAGTTTTTTAAAAAAAAAACAAAAAAAAACCTGGGCGATTTCATTCATCTGCAGACCTTGTAAGGGCTTTGGAATACAAATTTTTCTCCATGACTGAAAATGATGTCAACCTCTTGTCAAATTGGCATTTTCTTTTTTTCCTCCCACCTCTTTACTCTATGGGTCACCACATGTCAGACTCCGAAGTCTCAGCAATTTCCAGAAATGTTTCTCTTTGATATAATGACTTATCATACTGATATTGGGTGCATGAACAGTTATTAGAGGGGGATGGCAGGGGAGGGCAAGGGGAAGGGAAACTTGACTTAACTGAGTGATTGAATTCTGTGTTTTTATTTTATTTTATTTTATTTTTCTGTTTTAATGAGCGTATGACATCAGAAGATCTATATTAATATATTGTAGTTAGCTTGAATTGTGTGATTGCATTCTATTTATTTTTTATCGTTTGGTTGGTCTGTGCTGGAGGATTGGCAGCATGTGTCAGCAAATCTTTTAAGATTTGCACTAAATCTTACAACTATATTAAAGTAATTCCATCTTGATTATATAGCCAATTAATTAAGAGAATACACAAGCTCTGACATCATGAGGTAGAGTCCCGTTAAGCTAGTTAAAGCTACACGTTAGAAGCAGCAACATCTCCACTGTTCTGGATCTGGAAACAAAGCACAACAAAGTGTGTCAACTGCAGAGCACAAATTAATGTGCCACACCTACTCAGTTTTGTTCAGCATTTGGGTCATTTGCAGTTTATATTTGATGTGTACAGCAGGCTCGCTGAAGAGGCTGCCTCGTATGAGACGTTCTTAGACGTTCTGTTTTTGGTCGAGTGATGCGTTCTCCTTGAATGCCATTTTCTGTTCTATGGAGTTGGCGTGAACTCCATGTTTCTCTAACCACCAGCAGACCACTGACACATGCTGAATGAAAACTGACCTGGGTCGCAGTCCCTCTACTTATTGACACACCATCTGCTCAGCTAAAGTAAAGATTGTTGCAATGCTGCAGAGCTGCGTGCTGCGCTTTTACAATGTGCTCAGATTCAGACAAGTCCTTACTATGAAGACCGCTTCTTGCTAGCTTCTTCTAGGAAGATCAAACTAACATGCATGTATGCAGTCTAACATAGGAGTTACAGCTTTGTAACTGACTGCACAGTTTGAGATGAAGCTGGAATGTTTTAAAAGCCACACAGCAGTAGCACAATGCATGGCTGGAACCCTAAAGGTTCAAGTTAACAGGACTCTACAGTTTTTTTTTCTCCAAATGTAAATACCATATGGCTCCTATTCATATAGTATACTCTTATTGTAGATTTTTGCCAGGTATTAAAGGTGGGGACTATGGTGAAGAATAGTTCTATGTGTATAAAAGTGATTTTCATAATTATCTGAAAAAAGACAACAGATTATTTCCCCGTCTTCTCCCCTTTTATAATAAGTTATTTACCACATCACATTACCCTCTAAATGTCCAAAATATGTGGATTTACTGGCTCTATCATGAGCGTCTTCTGCAGGCAGGGTAGTTTCTACTCTGCAGTACCAGTCAGGTCGTTAAGAAGCTGTTGTGAGCTTTATTAACTTTGATAAATTACAAAGTATCCAAGCCCATGCTTTTATATGGTTACTGAAGTCTATTCATAGCATAGTGATATTACTGAGAGTTAAAAAAAAAGGCCCCTCGTGAGATGTAGAGGGATATTTGAGGTTTCACCTTTTTCATTATCAAAAGTTTTCCTTGTAAATGTGGCTTGATCTCGTTGATCATTAAATATTTATGAAGAGCTGTAGAAAAGTTGCAAGAACTTTGCCGAGTATGCATTTTCAAAAATTAAGGCAATGCAGAATTCAGGGGGGAGTGAGTGAAACTTTTCCTACACAGAATATTGTGCTGTGCAGGATTCACTTTGGTTTTGGCACCTTTGATTGGAAAATAGGCTTACATCAAAATTCCTGTGTGGGTGATTGACAAGTCTAAATGGCTTTGTGACTCGGCGTGCCAACTCCAGGACTGTTTTTCTCGGATAAGTTGGTCATTTAAAGCCGCTGACTGATTTCATCAACACTAGTGGAAAATTTAGGAGGAGTTTATGGGGAGTTTTGAGTGAAGGTTATGTACATGGAGAGTGATTGTCATATTAGGGGAAACTGCAGCTTGGTGTCCCCTAATGTGTGTCTTTATATATGCAGAATATTGAAGCTTGCCTGCTGGGTTTACGACCATAACAGAATCTCATCTACAGAGTGCTTTGTTTTCCTCCTCAGATAAGAAGTCATTTCACAGGAAAAAGTCCCGTACTTGGGATGATTGTTCAACTGTGTAAATTGTGAGCATTTCATGGTTTACTATTGCTGTTTTCTAGTGACTGCTCATATCAAACCCAACATTTTATTTTCTTAAACGTGAGCGGTTTGAATGTAATCCATCATAATTCACGTAGTAATCTGTTCTGTCTTTATCGGACTACTTGGCCCTCATATTGGCTATGTTTTCAGGCAAAGGATGGAGGCCCAACTTCCATACAAGTGCTTTGGGATAGTTGGATAGCTCAAGTAGTTTTGACTGTTTATGACAAGGACTTGGCACCAGCAAATAGGGCAAGCATACCTGAATAATCAAGATATCAGTACATATACGTCTTTCTTCCTTCTGTTGCTTTGATAGAGTTTTGATGTCTTCGATCCCATCTTTAGCACGACCTTCCATGATCAGTGTCTTCATTGTGCAAGGGTTTTGATTGATGATAATGAAGAACCCGTCAGTTGTGAGGACCCTGGTTTGAATACAGTTTCACTGCAGAAGTAAAGACAAATGACGACGACTTGTTTCGCTGTTTGTCAAGATGAGCTTGAGGGACATCAAGTGAAATCTACAATGTTCACAGAGCTGAAGTTCTTGTCCCTTGGCACTCCAGTCCCCCAGAAACACCACCAGATATCTTTTTATTTTGTTTTTCTTTCAAGATTTAGGATTGTATGATGTGTAAGAGTAAGTATAAAACAATAAATTCACAAAGTTTATTTTAAATTACACTTGTCTTTTGTCTTATTAATGTACAGACACACTGTGAAAAATATACTAAGAGGTATAATCTGAAGCATTCATGACTTTATTGCTACTTCAGATGATGTATTGTACATACTCTGTCATCACTGCTTTGTATTTGGATGTGATTTTTAAATATGAATACACATGTACACTTTTTTTTTTAAAACAACACCGAATGTTCTGCTTATATCCAAGCTATAAAAACAATTGCCAAATGAATCACCTCTGTTGACTGAATTAAACACCTATAAAACAATACAAAGTCACACAGATTCATCAACACCACCAAATTAAGAAAAAGCTGAACATAGAAGTAAATATCTGACAAACTGTCACTAAACAAGTCTTTGAAAGTGATTGAGTAATGTGTTTAATGAGTTGTAAACATTTTAAATATAACCGTAATTGATGTACACCTTTTCACTTCACCTTCTAAGACTCAATTTTACAGGTAAAGAAGTGTATAGGGCAAATTTACTGAGGTCAGTCAAAACAAAACGTGCTGACTAACAGTTATTTGTAAATTTGTATCACAGATGTTGCAAAACTTGTTGAAAAATTGCCATGTTTTACAGTTTTGCACACCTCTCATCAGTTACCCCAAATTAGCTGTAATATTGACATCCTTTCCAACAGATGCATAGGTCTTTTGACCCTAATGGTCTACTCGGTGAACAGTGGCTCATATCTCTTTAAGCCCTCTTACAACAAAATGTATGCCCAGTACCAGGGGCGCCACCAGGGATTTTGGGCCCCATCACCAAAGGCCACAAGAAGCCTGTGCAACTGCTGTAACCACATCTCCAGGATCCAATCGAGCCATTAACGCGACATTAAAACAGACTAAATCCCTCAGTGCTTCAACCTGCCCAGCATCCAAAACAGACTATAGGCTGTAGCTTATGTAGCTTAGCTATAGCTTTGTTTTTATAGGCTTTTGTAATTGTACAGATAGAGAGAGAGAAAAGAAATACCCACAGACCCCCTTCAATAATGCTAATTGACATGCTACGTTGCTCACCTTCTTGTTCATTGGGTTGGGGGGAGTTGTGGGGAGACAATGCACCTGCTGACATATCAGCTGCTGAGTCTGGTAGGGAGGGCGAGGAAACCCATTTAGTATAATTAGCTAAAACGTAGTTCATCCCCTTCAAGATGGTCAAGACCTCTCCGCTTTGCATCGGGGTCTTGTCTCACCCTGTCAGGATTCTTTTTCCCATAACAACCTGCTAACCATACATTATCCCTTACAAAAATATGTCCCTACTCACTTTTTTAGATAAAAAAAATGATCACAGGAAAATAACATTTTATTTCTTCAACCCCAAATGTATGCCTTAGTTGTGCCACCCTAGTCAAAAGATTCTGGACATACCCCTGGATGTTGAGTAAATTTGTGAGAAATCAATTATTTACATCTTATTCTCGAAACTGAATACATTTTTAGTCTCCAGATAAGCTTTGATTTGTCCTCCTGGTCACTCATACCAGGTAACTGTGATGATTCACGAGCACCAGTCACAGGGGGTACTTTTTCTGTATTTGTCTCTAAAAGTTCAAGAGAACAATAAAGTTCAAACATGTCTTCTCTTACTTACGCCGTCACGTCCACTGATAACAAGTTTCCCTTAATTGTCCAATGGAAACTCACTACGTCACTTCCTGTCAGCTGTCGCTTCCGGATGCGGTGAAACAGCAGAGAAGGAGGAAAACACCGTACGTACATGGATTAATTTAAATGTCAAGACAGCATCCGTAAAGTCAGTGGAGACACCTTCCCAGGACAGAATGGATTCAAGGAGACAAACACCCAGCGTCGAGGACTGAGCTTTCACCGCGTTTTAAGTCGGGAGTTCCTTGAATGTGCGCTTGTTTTTACTGAGCAGCCGTATTTATGTCTTCTAGCTAGCTTAAGCCAGGGTAGCATTAGCTGGGACACGCAGACAAATAGCTGCTCTCTCTTGTAAAACATGACTCCTTTGTCCCACTCTTCTTGATATATCGGTCACTTGTGCTGGAAGGAATCGCTCTTTGCAGGTATTATTAAAACTGGAGAGCTTTCACAGTTTGTTTTGGCCACTTTGAGGTCGTGCATACATTGCTTGTTCTGTACTGTCATCACAAGTAGTTAAACTGAAGAAACCTCTATATATTTTTTACCCTGAGGTAACCAGGGTGCATTGTATCTGAAGTCACCCGTCAGTCTTTCAACTAGTGGGCGGAATGGATGTGATCTGGACTGCTATCATGGCGCTGAAAACTCAGCAGACACTTTGTAAATAACGCTTCCTTGTCAGTCTGTGGGCTCCTATACTTCTCCTCCTCTTGCTGACAGAGCGCTTTACGCACAGTGTCTTGAAGTGGAGGAAGTCCTCCTCGTTTTATTTTTGTCTCTTTGTATTCATCTTCTCTTTGACGTCGATAAGATCATCGCTCAACAGGTAGGTCAACTTTTTTTTTATCATCAGTGTAGGAGACTGCATCCAATCATTATTTTCATAACTTTCTTGTCATGTTATTATTTCCTCCAAAATATTTTAAGAAATGCGTCACGAACCATTTTGGTTGACAACAGCCTCCAAGTATAGCCTTAGAGAAATAACATTGAGATCAGTGGTGGACAAAGTACACACCCTAATTACTTAAGTCAAAGTATACTCCAATATTACTCCAATAAAAGTAAATGTTGCTCTGTCAAATTATTACTAGAGTTAAAGTACTGAAGTACTTGCTTTTAAAAGTACTCCTAGTACTTTTTTAAAAATAATTTTCAAAAGCATTGTATTTTTACAATACATAAGTGCAGTCAAGAACACATAGAAGTCCATTTTGTTTCACGTTTATCTAGAAACCATTACTTGAAATCTCTAAAAACTATACCATGGAATAAAAACAGCAACCAAGTTACTCCAAGCACAGACAACTTAGTTTGAAATGTTCATCTGGAATGAAACAAATGTTACGTAGCTCAACACGCTTTCTCAGGTTGGACAGTGAATGTTTGTATGTTTGGGCAGAGTGGGAAACAGGGAGAACATTTCAAACGATACGTATCATTCTTAATTTCAAAAACCTCTAACACTGGCTGAAGATATGACCATGGGTGCTCAGGTGGAGAATTAAAGCCATCATTACCACCTCTAAATGTCTGATCTGAGTGAAATTTGCTCTGTGTTTGCTCCACATTCAACCGTGTACTTAAGTATAGTACTCAAGTAAATTTACTTTGATACTGTCAACCACTGATTGAGATTAACCTCTAGTTTGAAAGCTGGATCAGTTTATCGCTTAGTTGAAGATAAGAAGTAATCAGCCACTGTTGTGATCAGTGATTACTTGTTAAAGTCAGATTTCAAGATAAAGAAACTGAACATTCATTAGCTCCAATTGGCTCTTTATGTGGTAGTAATTAAGCTAAAGTTTTTCAGTCTTTTATCGAACTAAAAAGCAATGGCCAACGTAATTTTGGCCTTTCAAGAATCAAGACAGCTTTATTGCCAAGTGAGCTCACACACACAAGGAATTTGACGTGGTGATTGGAACACCGGTAACAGCACCAGCGAGATTTATTGTACACTAATTTCTTACAGTTATGTGTTTATGATCAATGATATGTCAAATAAATAAGGAAAGAATGTCAATTTTATTAACCTGAAGTAATGGTTAGATGTAGCTAAATTCAGCCTACTATCGCATGAGAAATGAAGGAATTCTTCACATTTATAGAGCTCAAAAGCTGTAAAATATTTCATCATCTTTGCAGCCACCCTCAGTACAATTCAATGTTAGAGGCATTCTGTCTAAGTATCTCATTGTGTTACCAATGGGATAATGTGTATTCATTAGCACAGTGATCCTCTTGTCATCCTCCTGCACAGTGAAGGATGAATGGCCTGTCTCTCAGCGAGCTCTGCTGCCTCTTCTGCTGCCCGCCTTGCCCCAGTCGCATCGCAGCCAAGCTTGCCTTCCTGCCCCCTGAGCCCACGTACACCTTTCTACCAGACCCAGACACAGGTCCCGCTGCACAAGGGGCAACTGGGACATCCAGCCTGAGGGCACGGAGTGGTGCATCGGTCTCTGGAAGTGGTGGCGCCGGGGCTGTGGAGGGAAGATGGAAGCTCCACCTGACAGAGCGAGCCGAGTTCCAGTACACACAGAGAGAGCTAGACACGACGGAGGTGTTCCTCACTCGGTCCAGCCGAGGGAACAGAGTCGGGTGCATGTACATTCGCTGTGTTCCCAATGCCAGGTAGGCGCTTCTTTTCTCTGAGTTACATTGTTACAAGTGTTCACGCGTTAGATCTTATTATGGAATGTTTGTCACTCTCCCTCAGGTGCACTTCCACTCAGGGACGCCACCAGGGTCTTTGGGACCCATTAAAAACATGACACTTGTTTATCACAAACGTTCTTAAAGCCAGGGTTGGTAGTCACAGAAAATTTGCATGAATTTGAATGTAGCATTTCATCAGGACTCCGTCTAACCCCTCCCCCTCTCCCCTCAGAGCTCCATCAAAACGATGCCCCCGCCCACATGCACGAGCGCCACTGATTCGCGACTATATGATAGTGACTGATTCAAAACCGGTCCTCAGCACATCGTTTGTGTTTTGCACTTCGTCCACTCATGTCTCACTCAGGGGAAAGAAAACACCAAAACATTATCATAGTGAAAGTTAAAAACACAAACAAACATGAAATGTACTTGCAGGAGGCGGGCAGAACAGCAGGACGGGATTTGATTGGTTTCATAATTTGGCTCCTGATGGCAGGGGCTGGTTGGTGTTTTCCCAGGTTTACTCCAGCTGTAGATGGCGGCTTTTTTTTTTCGCTCTTTTTTAAGAACACATTATGTATTGATTTGCCTTTGGGACATAAAGATCATTTGAACCAGTATAACAAAAAGTGTATCTAAATCTGACTACCAACCCCAGCTTTAAGTTTGTAGGGCCCTTTCAGTCATCAGCCCTTAAAGTCACGCTGACTCTTCTCCTCCTACATTCATCAGCGCCCCTACTTCCTCTCTATTTCCATTGAGGTGTACTTCCTTTACTTGTCTCCCCTTTGACCCAGCTGACTCAAAGATCTTCTCATCCTGTCTTTCCTTGCAGAACTGCAAAATATTTGAACTGTTTTGTCTTAATATAATTTTCAGGGCCTGTAAGCTGGTGGGAACTTGATTGTTGAGTTCTGCCTGCTCTTTCTATCTTATCTGATTTAAACAGATCATCAGAATTGAAAAAATGTCCCGCTCAGTAACAAGATATCAGTGTTCAGAGTCATACACCAAACATTTTCAAACATCTGGTTACTACTCCAGCAGTTTTGAGTCATTAGATTTGTTGGCCGTGATTGATAGATTTCTTAATGAGAAGTGATCACATATTAAACTTGGTAGAAAATATATTTTATGTCCTGTGATAAAAAAGTACTTATCTTCATTTTTACTCCAGTCCTGCTATGCTGCACTGCTGCTGATTAATTCAGCAAATCAATTAAAAAGACATGGACAGGCTTGTGTTACACTGTGTAACCTGTATTTATGCCTATCTTGTATTACAGAAGAATGAATCCAAGCTAGACATGATATGGCAGAGTCATTGTTGTGCCACGTTCTGAATGGAAATGCCAAGAGCCATGCCACGAGCTATATTGGTTCATAAACAAAACAAATGAGGGAGGATCTCCAAACAGTCAGTGTGCAGAGAAAGTATCACATTTCTCTTTGGAGCACAACATGCATTCATGAATAAAAGGTGAGGGCTAGAGTACCCAGCGTTTATAGAGGATACCCTGCTTCTCAGGTTGAACAAAATGCCTAGAAGTCTGAGTCATTTAACAAGAGTCAAAAGTGGTAAACTAATCCCTCCAACCCTCAGCACCTCTTGGACATAGACCTATTGTCACTGCGTCCAAAGAACAAGAATAAGTTAACAAAACAGCATCTTTCTTATGGTTTGATTCAAAGTCATCAGGCTGAACTCATAGATGGAGATATGTGATAAAATTATGTTTGTTTTTTGTTTCAAATGTACTGTTAAGTTCAGAAGAATTTAAACATCTTAAATATGATTTTTACTTTTGTGTTATTTAGTACCAGTGTTTTAGAGTCATAAAATTTCTTGTAAGTAGGGCTGGGAGATTAAAGCGTTTACGATAATTATCGTGATATTATTATTCTCGATTTAAATTTAACAACCATCCCCAACCACTGGAAAGGGAGGGGGGAGCTACTGTGTCTTAAACACTAGTTCCCACCTAGCGGCAACCTCCGGTCTAAAAACATGAGTCCAATGCTGAAGTGCTACAAACTGCAGTTCATCAAGGATTTGCTTGAGGCTGGCTCCGAAAGTACCGGAAACCACATACACACCAATTCTAAAAAGCCGATCTTTACAGCAGAAATAAACATGTTTACAGCCTGGTGCAAAAGACGAGTGTAGTCTGGATAGCTCTTTCTCGATTGGCAAACACTGTATGGGGGTGAGTTTTTTCTAACGCGGCAATCTCTAAGATATTGAGATTACAAGTCTTTCAATGAGAGGCACAGCTGACTTGATTGACGGGCGGGAACACTGTAGCTGTTGGCTAGGAGGCTCAAAGCCCGCCTCTTTACGTCACAATCGCTCGACAGCAGCAATATGGCTGCCACCGACGATTGGCCTCAAAACAGCGCTTCAGAAACAGATGGGTGACGTCACGGAAACTACGTCCATATTTTATACAGTCTATGGTTTCCACGCTACATTAAACAGAAGAAGAAGTCGGCTTGGAACAGCCAATCATTTCGCAAAGCTGAAACGAGTGACAGCGACACTGAAGAAAACGTGAAACCTAGCAGCTGAAAGCAGAGTGAAAACATGCTCGACAAGAAAGGCCACTAAACTTCATAAGTTAAGATTTTGCTTTTAAAATGATATGAAACAATGATTTGACATTAACAGAAAATTATCAATATTGGTTGAGATTAAAAAAAAGTGTCATTTTTCAATATAGGCCAGCCCTACTTGTGAGAAATATTTATGGAACAAAAAGTGGAGACAAAAAAAGTGTAATTGCTACACTATAAATAAAAGCACATGCAATTAAATCACTCATAAAGCAGTAAGAGACAGAACAGCTTTTGTAGAAGTCTAACACTGCTGAATCTGACTAAACCTCTAATTTTGGAACTGTCTCTGTATCTTTCAGCCCATCTTCTAACCTGTCTCTCATATGTGTACCCTTTCAGGTTTACAGTGCTCTTCTCCCACGGTAACGCTGTGGACCTGGGCCAGATGAGCAGTTTCTATATTGGCCTTGGCACTCGCATCAACTGCAACATCTTTTCCTATGACTATTCAGGCTACGGTGTCAGCACCGGCAAGCCTACTGAGAAGAACCTCTACGCAGACATAGATGCTGCTTGGCATGCTCTGCGCACACGGTATGCTTTGATATAATTGCCCCACATGTGTCCTTCAAGGGATGATTTATTATCTGCTGTCTCGGTCTGCTGTGACATGTAGCTTTTTCATTATGTTTAGATTAGGGGCAAATCAAACAATGTACATGCACTTGTGGATGAATGCAAATTTCCTTACATATTCTATAGGTTTTTCTGCTTTTGCCCGAGGAGAAGCAAAAAAAAAAAAGTGTCAAACTTACAGAAGACGGTGAAGTAGAGTTGAGGATGTGTAGGAGGTGGATCAAGGTGGTAGAGGTTGTTATCTGGGGAGAGCTGGGATGGAGAGAACAGAGCAGAGTGCAGACAGATGCTGTGGGAATAAAAAGAAAAAGAAGATGGATAGATGAATAGAGGAAAGGCTGGGGGGCAAGGTGCCTCTCAAGGACTTTGAGGTGTGATAAAGTGTCTCATTAGTGAAAACAGAGCTGTCTTAATGCAGCTGTAGCCCCAGGAAGACATAACGCTGCAGAGCGTTGACTTCAGGGGAACTTTACTGAGTTTACCTTCCGCTGTAGCTGTCACTTTCCATCATGTTTTTTATGCATCGTTATTAATAACCATTTGATATAAGAGCACGCCACAAGTTTAAATCTAACATCTCTTCCAAACTGCAGTAATGCTTTAAGGACTGTTTATGAGACATTGGTAGAAAATTATAAGTTTTGATAACTTTACCTCCTAAAATCAGCAGAACTATCAAAGATTTGAAACTGCTGCTTGTAAATACTCTCATAAAGTCAGTTACAAGCATCTAACACGTTCTGCTGAAGTTCATATCTGTCGTCTCTACACAAGTACATCCCCCACTCTCCTGCATTGTAATGATATTCTTTCTATCTTGTCTTTTAACCAGGTATGGCATTAGCCCAGAGAATATTATCCTGTATGGACAAAGCATCGGCACAGTTCCCACTGTGGACCTCGCCTCCCGGTATGAGTGTGCTGCTGTGGTCCTTCACTCACCTCTAACATCTGGCATGAGAGTGGCCTTTCCCGACACCAAGAAAACATATTGCTTCGACGCCTTCCCCAAGTAAGTCTCTGCTCAGTGTTGGTGTCTTCGTCTAAACTTTGTGTAACACATCTTTATAAACCTCACAAAGAAATCGTTATACAGTTTTATTTTATAGTACAAAATATCTAAATATTATTTTTGGCAGTACCGACCTAACGTTTGTCAAAGAAATACCCATACGATACCGAGGTCTTTTTTCTGTACCCTGCCTAATCATAAAATCCTTAAATATGATGTTCATTCAAACGTAATATTCATATTACAAAAAGCAAACAGGCTATTTTGCTGCCAGTTGGCATTTCCACATAATTACAGATCTGTCATCAGAAAAGTGTAATTGCTGCTTTCCCTCAAAAAGTTTTTCTTGTCCAAAATAATATCCACATTGAAAGATGAGCTCTTCTGAACAAACATGCTGAAACTCATATTTTTTTATGGTACAGCAATGATTTTTACCTTGTTAGTTTTCAGATATTCTGAGAGAAATGTCTCTTCATACAATAATAATATCTAGCTGACATTCTTGCCATCTATTCCAGCTGAATAGATGCAGGTCGGTAGTCAGCACAGAATACAGATGAATGCAATAAGAACAGAAGACACTCCTAGAAAGCAGCAAATAATGATACATGTTTCTTACAATGTATCTAACAGATTAAGCCACATGTGTATTCAGTGGAATTAAATTAAGCAACTGGAGGAGGTTTAGTGTCATTCCAGATCCTGTAAATACCATAGACTGTATAAATATTGGACGCAGTATCCGTGACGTCACCCATCTGTTTCTGAAGCGCTGTTTTGAACTACTGCAGAGCTAGTGTGAGGTAAAGAGGCGGGCTTTGAGCCTCCTCACCAACAGCTACAGTGTTACTGCCTGTCAATCAGGTCAGCTGTGCCTCTCATTGGAAGACTCCTAATCTTAAAATCTTCAAAATTTCTCTGTTATGAAAAGAATTCACCCAGTGTAGTCTGCTTTTTTTTTTAAATTGGTGTGTACGTGGTTTCCGGTACTTCCAGAGCCAGCCTTAAGCAGACACTCTAGGATTTGCAGTTTTTAACACTTCCACATTGGCTTCAATTCTCGCGGCCGAAGGTTGCCGCTTGGTAAATACATAGAACAAGATGGAATTAGATAGCCAGGCCCTGGTTCAAAGAGAGAGCAGTAATATATAATACAGCAATGCTAAAAATAGAGTTTGAACATGAGTACCTGGCTGTCACCAATTAATACACAAACACTGCCATAGGAAATTAAAATGGGTCAACTTTAGGTCACGATATGTTCAGTTTTGAAGGCTGTGTGCAATGTATGTGAGAAGAATAGATAGAACAGAAATGTATTGCCATTTGCAGAGGTACAGGATGCTATCTGTTCATTGTTATTTGTCAGTGTTGCTCCTAAAGTCTGGGTTATATGATATAAAAGGTAGAAGAGTAACAAAATAAATGAAATGGTTATCACAAAATACAAAAGTACACACTACATAAAAAAACGACTTAAACATGTTGCCCCTGTATTAAATGTATTTATTGAAGAATGAAAAATCTATTGTATCTGATGTCAAATCTTCTCACTTTTTCATCTGGCAGTGGCCTAAATTAGTGGGTTCATAGTTTTATTTTCCACTACAGGGATCAGCACGGTGATTGGTTATTCAGGATGTGTTTTTTTGTATGGGTACAGAGGTGTATCAATGAGGAGTGGTACGATCCTCTTAACATTAGACAGTGTTATGAAAGGTGTTGTTTTACCTCTGTGCTTGTGAGAGCTTCTTTTAATGCCTTATACTCAGTTTGAGCCTCCTACTCTGTTGAGATTTGGTAACCCACGCTTGTGTGTGATTGCTCTGTGGGTGTTCACTGTAGTGTTTTGTTACTGTGATTTTTATTTTGAAACCTTGGCCGAGGAACAATTCCCTTACGACACAAAGTAATACTTTCATTAGCGAGGCTCTCTCCCTTCTGTTCTTGTTATGTTGGTTCAGTTTTAGCTGCTGAATCTAAAGAGGGTCGATAGCAACTAATGCCAGCCTTAACGCAGAGTCTGGTCCCAGATGGTACAAGTGGGTGAGGAGCAGAGGCAGTGAGGAAACCAGGGAAAGCCTTGCTGTGTGGTGAGCTGAGAAAGCCTCCAGTGTTCGCCTGTTGTTCACATTCAGAGTGGGCAGCTGGCATCCCTCTTTCTCTATTTGTGTCCATATCTCTCTCTCCTGTTTTCTATGTGAAATATGCCACGGGATGAGTGAATGTTCCTGTAGGATCGTGCTGTTAACTTTAGTTGGTTCAGTAATTTTGCAAATGTAGAACTTTTAAGTTGAAGGGATTTTCCCTATAGGTTGGTTATAGCCAAGCGGCAACCTCAGGCCGCGAGAATTGAAGCCAATGTGGAAGTGTAAAAACTACAGTGCATCGAGGATCCGCTTGAGGCTGGCTGCAGAAGTACCCGAAACCACATACACACAAATTCAAAAAAGCTGATCTTTAAAGCAGAAATAAACATGTTTACAGCCTGGTACAAAAAAAACGAGTGTAATCTGGATAGCTTATTTCTCGATCAGCACACACTGTACGGGGATACGCTGACGATTAGCTTCAAAACAGCACTTCAGAAACGTCACAGATACTACGTCCATTATCTATACAGTCTATGGTTATAACTGAGTTAATTCTTCTCAATTTTAAATCTATACACAAATTCCAAGGATTGTGGTTTTGTACCTCAACTATGGATTGGCTACACTGATATAACTTTAACACTAGATGAGTTGGTCCTCTGCTGGCTGCCTCTTTTCTGTTTATTGACAATACTTCTCTGTAATCACTAGATTACACTTCACTGCTCCTATATCTGATTTGACACAGCCTGTAGCCCATCATGCACTGATCACATCCATCAAGTGACCCCTTTCATCCAATCACAGCCCTCCTCACTTGCATTAGATATACTGTACCTATAGGACTGCACAATATTGGGAAAACTGATGGTGCAATATTTTTCTTTTCACAACTTCAGACAGCTACAGACTCTGCATGCATATCAGTCAGTTTTCTGTGTTCATGTAAGAGGCTGCATTAAGTGATATCACACAGACTTCAATTGTGTAGGTAGGGCTGGGCGATAAATCGATAACGATAATTATCGTGATATAATTTTTCTCAATAAAAATATAACAAATGTTGGATAAAAATGTGATATATTTAAACCTGTAGTTACACCCCCAACCACTGGAAAGGGAGGGGGTGCTAATGTGTCTTAAACGCTAGTTGCCACCCAGCATTCTAGGTGTAGGTTAATCATGGAAAATGAGAAAGTGGTGACATCATCACGTGTTCCAGGTTTTATGACTGACTGCCCTGAATTTTGACTATATCGTTCAGCCCTAAACTATACTGCATCAAAAAAGGCTAAATCCAGCAGAAATAAATTGTGTTCATGGATGGCGTTGTTTGGTTGGCTTGTGTGGATAAAAGCAGGGATAGCCCACTACAGATCAATTATACATGTTCTGCTTATATGCCACATACACACATAATACCCACACCACTGTGGCACTGAACTCTAAACAACATTTTATCCCACATTTGGTACAGAAAAAAAAGAACCCTGGTAAGAGCTGAGTGATAGCCCTGTTTATTGTTAATCAGGCCTGAGTTAATGTAGTTATGTAGCTATGGCAACCTCCTTTTTTAGCCTGGGTTTGCCATTTGTTCAGAACACAACCTCCATTCTGTTAAATGAAAGGTTGTTTTGCAAATTTGTACAGCTAAATTCATGCTCATACAAATGTGAAGTAATGAAGGCTTAAATGTCTTAACAGTTCTCACTAATGTTTTTGTAATGAAGATTAATTTAGATCCCTGCATGGGCCAGATGGGGAGAATAATAACAGCAAAATTGCAGGAAGAAACAACTGTTGCATATTTAAAAGTAAAAACAAAACATCATTATCTGAATTGGTATTGGTTAAATTTTCATTCTTAACTTTGAATGGATATCAGTAGAGCTGGGCAATATTGAAAAGATGTAATCATGGATTTAGTTCTCTGATAAGCTTCTTGAGCCCCTCATTTTTGACTGTGTTAACACGAAGCAGGTCTTTTGGGTTAAGTGAGATTTTTGTGAAGCTTTAGTTTGTAGATTCTTATTTATTCTCAGGTTGAGGTTATCTGCATAATTTGATTTAAATTTACAACAAAGATATTCCTACAGTGCAGTGAATGCATCACGGTTATTAATGATGAACATTAAACGTGTCTGAAATGCAGCAGAAGTTGTCTCTGTGCTCTTCTTTTACCCACATCCTGAAAGTCTATTTAACTAGGTGTGTTAAGTTAATAGTTAATGCTGAGTTAACACAGTGTCAGACTAACGACTCTGCTTTGAACTGGTAGGGTTTGAGTTTTCTTCAGTGTCGCTCGTTTCTGCTGTGTTTTTACATTCTGCTCCGAATGTCTTTAAGCCCCGCCTACCTCTTATCCTGCGACATGATTGGCTGTTCAATGTCGTCTTCTTCTTCTGTCTAATGTTGGGTGGCAACTAGCGTTTAAGGCACATTAGCGCCCCCTCCACCCCACTTTTATCGAACATTTGTTATATTTATATTAAGGAAAATTATATCGAATTATCGCCCAGCCCTAGGTATCAGGCCTATTTTTCTCTGTTGATCCATCCCTTGGCCAGACAAAAATAAAGCATCAGAGGCCAGCATATCTCTGACTCTTTCTGAGCCCAGCACACTGACCCACCATGATATCACACTTTTTTATAGATTGATCCACAGAGTCAGTGCTTTATGAGTCTAGCCGTTCTCCAATTTCAATGTAATCTGTACAATCTATCTTCTTCTCTGTCCTCATTCCCTTTTTTTTTATTTCCTATCTCTTTTTTTTTTTCTTCTCAGTATCGAGAAAGTGTCCAAAATCACGTCCCCGGTGCTCATCATCCACGGGACGGAGGACGAGGTGATTGACTTCTCCCACGGACTGGCTCTGTTCGAGCGCTGCCCCAAGGCTGTGGAGCCTCTGTGGGTGGAGGGAGCGGGACACAACGACATTGAATTGTACAGCCAGTATCTGGAGCGTCTGCGCCGCTTTATAGGACAGGAGCTGGCAGCACAGCATGCCTGAACACTACCGCCAGGATCACCATCAACAAGTTTATCATTTGCATTTCTCTCTGCCCTTTTTAAAGCTTCGTCAAGATCGGAGGAGAGTCCATCAGGATGACAGATGAGGCTTCTTCATTTTATGGGGCACTTTAACCCGACAGTGGACCATGTATTCACACAAAATGGAGACAAGATGTGTGTTTATTTACATCCAAAGTGTGTGAGTGTGGAAAACTGCATCCAGACTCTAGTTTTCTTTAGCAGTCACTTTAACAAAACAGCTGCCATATGTCAAACACATGGCAGGAGATAAATTCCTTTTCTGTGCAATAATATGGACCACAGGAACAAGACTTGACATGATGATGAGGAGTTTTAAAAGAACAACAAGCTGTTGAGTAATCGCGTTGGTCAGTTGCATTGTGGTCCACATGGAGGATGTTGTCATTTTTCCAGCCTGTTCATAACGTGTGTGAACTTTCTTCTGATCTTAACCCAAGTTAAATGATGTTGAAGCATGGGAGGCACTTTAAAAAGACTCTCTGAAGTGCTTCTGACGGGTTGGAGAATGTTTGGATTCTAGTCCAAAAACAGCAGACTGTTTGCCACTGAGCTCTCTACATGATTTTATGAGTAACACCTTCAAACTAATGCAATCCAATCCCAAGTCCCCTGCATTAGCTGCTAACGCTTTATGTTTGAATAATGTAGTTATTATTATTATAAGCTTATTTTTGCATTGGACTGCATTATACTTAAAGCTATTTCTTATACCCTATCCCTTAATTACTCACAAACAAACATAGAGATACAATTTCTTTCTGTACTCAACATTTCGCTCAGGTAAGCCTTTATTCTTCGTTAGGGTCCGTGTGTCCCGAGTTTGTCTTTGATTTTATTTTTGTTTTATACCTACTCAGCTTAATCCCATCTGATCCTTTGAGCAAAGATTGAATATGTTCATTCAGCGCTTGTGTTTTTATTTCCTTCATTTTATCCAAGTGACTGATCCCAAAACGGAGGTACAGACCAAACTGGGTTTTGCTGCGGCTGCTCCAGCCTTTATTTTTTTCTTTCCTGTTCCACTTGAGTTTCCCTATAAAAACCTTCCAGTCCTCACTTCACCAAGTCTGTAATGAAGCAGGTCTGAAGCAAGTCCAAGAGCAACAAAAGAGAGAAAACTTCATTAAGTTGAATGTCTGAGAGTCTTTTACTCCTGTCTGCTTTGTTTTAGTCTCGCTCGAGTTGTTTATGTCTAATACCAGTGGGTCTCAGCTGTGAGCGAGGTTCCCGTTTCCCCCCTCGGTGTCTTGAACAGAGAAGCAGTACTATAATTAAACAGGCCTTTTCTCATTCAGCCTGTTTCTAATCCATGAATACTCTCTGATTGTCGTCTTCTTTGCTCTCCATCTTGAGGGGCAATTTGATCGACTCTAGTAGTGAATGGAAACTTCTCATTGGCACCGTGCGGTTTATGATTGTGAACAGAAAAACTCACAGATATTTGATGTTCAATGATTGTCAAGCAGCGCATTCTGATAATGTGGAAATCATCCTCACATTTCAACAGATAAGCACACGAGCAGACTTTTTAATCACAGTACAATGACGCTCTGATTCTTAGTTTGTTTTTACATTTTAAACAGAAATAGAGGAAACCAAGAAGCTCAGCATCACAAGTTATAACTCTATACAATGTTGATTTATTAATTGTAAAATATGGTGAGTATTCTGTGCTACAAGTTAAAATAAAACAGCAAACAGGCTTTTTTTAAGTCCTTTTTTTTCCTCACTGGTTTACAGTCCGTACAAGAACTGCCGATAACATCACTCTGTATATTTGTGTCCCACATAATAGTCGAGGATTTTGGCACAACTCTTTTGATAACACTATTGATTTTACTACACAGGATTATGTAAGAGTGGTACAGTACTTTTTCCAGCTGCTGGTGTGAATTTTAACATTTAAAACTGTCCTTTATTGCACTTTTATTGTGCTCATTAAAGGAGGAAAAGCCCCTCGCATGCAGTAAATAATCCTTTTCTAGTCGCATCTTTAAGAACAGTGTACAAAAACAGCTACAACTTCACACCGGCTGGCTGCCCTCTTCAAGTTGGGTTTACTCATGAGGGAACCCTTCCTCCTTCTTGCTTATTTTAGATCTATGAGGATAAAATCAAGTGTTTCAGCTTACTGAGTTGTTGCACGTTCAACCATTGACATTAATTATTGCACCTTTAAACTCTTAAGGAAATCTGAGAAGATGGTTGTCTTTTTTCTTTTAAGGGAAGTCAGGTTTTCTTGTGTATTTATCAACCAAAGTGTAACTATTCTGTCTTTTCTAGAGCTTCACCCAGTGTACCTGCTGTTTCTCTTGGTGTCATCATAACCAAAGCTACAAAATAATCATATTTGAGTTCACTTTTTATTTATCTATCTGATCTTTTCTGTTGTTCATTTGCATAAAGCTGAATTGTACTTTTTTTTTTTTTTTCAGATTCCTTTTAAATTCTGTTTTATCATATCATGTTTGGTTTTGAATGTGCAGCGGCAGAGTTTGAACAACATTGATAACCAAGTTATGTGTGTGTGTTTGTGTGTGTGTGTGTTTTCTTTTAAGCTGTTAGGACTGATCATCTTTGGAGGAGTACAACTAAGCAATACAGCAGAGAGTTGCCGTTGAGAAAAAAAAAGTGTGGGATGATGAAAGAATAGCAGAGGAGCTTCAAGCACACAAATGAAAAGCTGTTAATGTTGTGTCTTCTATTCAAATGTTTGAAGTTCTGCTGTAACACATCCGTGGGTCTCGTTTTGTCACCACACGTTGTTATCCACTTTTTATCATACTGACTCATTTCTAGTTTTTAAAGATTTTGTCTTCTTTTCCAAGATTTAAAGAGAATAGGAGGTTAATAAAACATAATCAGAAAACGGATCATTCGACTCTGTCTTTCTTTTAAGATGTAATGTGTGAAATATGAGCCTTTCTCTTCATAAATCTTTGTAGCATGTGTCGTATTCGTTCTCTGATTTCCTACTCATGGCGGTCCTGGCACTTGGTGAATAATGACCCGCCTGTTAGTGAAAGGCCTCACACGCCTGCACAAGACGTATCCAAGACAGGCCCGGGGGGATAATTGGCTGATGAGTAAATGAGTCTTTAATTGCCTGATGTGCGTTTTCCTCCCTCCTCTGTGGATTCGCAGTGTCTCGATGAGCTTATCTGTGCCAGAAAAAGGCTTGATGATGTGTTTTAATTAAACCAGTACAAGGACTCAGGTCCGACGCAGCCTCCCCTCCTCTGTCTGCCACCATGTCGAGTTGTGGGGAAACAGGGACAGATGGATGGTAAGCTGTGCCCCCACCACTCCTCCCCCCTGACACACACAAACATGCGCACACTTACACACTTGTGCCAGCTCTTTGTCAATGCCCCACATAAACAATCTGGAGTCCCACTCAAATGCTCTTACGGATTAGAAGCAGCTGCAGCACCACGTCCCCCCGTGTGAGGCAAAGTTACTGCAGCCTGACTTCTACACACACACACACACACTGATACTCCCATGGCCCTGCGCACAAGAAGCCTTTCATGTTGAAACGTATCAAAGGATTGTGCATGTGCCGGGGCTACAGAACAGGAGACTTAAAACAAGGCCTCTGAATCAAAGAGCTGCCTGTCAGTGTTCTTAACTGGAGGATCGCACTAAGGTGACATTTAGACTAAACTTTATATCTGTGAGACACAGAGGCACACCTACAGGCTTACTAGTTTCCATCTGATCCTGATATGTTTCACCACGTATTTAAAAAAAGCATCAATCGTAAAAAAAAAACCCTGATTTGTGTACATGTTGTCTCTTTTATCTGCAGGACTCATAAATCTCACATTTTTTACCTGACCTCGTGGTCTCACTGTGGCATAAGCCACTGATAACATTTAAAGACTGCTTGCTAATAAAAAGGGACATGAAAAGTAGGGGCGTGTCAAGACTTTTATGGCCTGGATGGCCCAACTGAGGTGTTGACTTATGCAGGGGTGTCATAAAGTACTGTATGTGTGCACTCACATACTAATGCATAGCATGTATTTATGATTTATATGTCCACCAAACACCCCTTTTTTAACTCCTTGTATCAAAGTATCAAAAAGATGTTATACTCCTGTTTATAGTTTTTTAACTTTCGTCAGTAACACAACAGAGTGGCAAGATATAAATCTTTATAGCTTAATTCTTCAAGGACTAAAACTGATGTTTTTCCAAAGTCCAATTTAAATCACTTAAGAAATACATCAAACTCCTGCACACTATGATGTTACGACCGTCTGCCTGATACATTGTCAGCACCCCTCTCATCAGTTCAGGACCAACATAGACCTGACCTGATGAGACATGGACTCCACTACTCCTCTGAAGGTGTGTTGTTGTATCTGGCACCGAGATTTCAGCAGCAGATCCTAGAAGTTCAGGAAGTTATGGATGGGATCGGATTTTGTTGTCCAACACATCCCCACAGATGCTGTATTGGATTAAGATCTGGGGAATATAGAGACCAAGTCAACACCTTGAACTGGTTGTCATGTTACTCAAAGCCACCTTCTTCCATTGCTCAGTGGACAGGGGTCAGCATGGACATCCTGAATGGTCTGCAGCTACACAGCCCCATACACAACGAACCGTGATTCACTGTGTGTTCTGACACCTTTCTGTCAGAACCAACATTTACTTCTTCAGCAGTTTGAGCACCAGCAGCTAAAAACCAGCCTTCACTCCTTAAAGACATCAGTGATCCTTGGCCGACCATGACCATGTCACTGGTTCACACGTTTCCCTCCTTTGGACCACTTTGCAGACCAGGAACCATCCACAAGAGCTGCAGTTTTGGAGACGGTCTGACCCACTTTTCTAGCATCCAAGTTCAGTCCCTGTCAAAGTTGCTCATATCCCCACACTCACCCATGTTCACTTGCTGTCTAACATATCCCACCCACTGACACTGGTGACACTTTATAGAGATAACCCATAATACTTCACCTGTCAGCAGTCACAATGTTGCGGCTGATCGGTGTATCTACATTTATTGTGCAGGATTGCTTTGAAGTTTTGATGGACTGATTTCTCTTCTTCCCACCTGTCTTATGTAAGAGATGTGTCAGATATTTTCTACAAATTAAAGTCTGAATATTTGGGGCCCACTCTACCAGCCGAGCTAAACTAGCACAACAGGGAGAATATTTCTTATCTAATAGCACGTCTTGCACACACAGAATAAGATTTATAGAATTCAAAGCATGTTCAAATGACCTACAGTTGTGACATTCTTCCATTTAGACAGCTGCATTGTAAACTATTAGACTCCATGTCTGATATGTGTTTTGGTTTAACTGTCAGCAAATGAAGGCCATTAACCTCCTTCACGAATACACTCCCTCCCGCTCCCTCTACTCAACCTCTGCTGGACTATTAACCATCCCATCGCCATGCCTCAGTACTATGGGTGCCCAAGCCTTCAGCTGCTCAGCACCCAGACTCTGGAACTCCCTCCACCAGACATAAGACAGTCAGACTCCATAACATAATTTAAATCCCAACTCAAAACTCACCTGTTCAAACTGGCATATTCACTCTAACTGGACTCTGTGCACTTCACTAGTTTTTATTTATTTATTTATTTATTTAGTTATTATTTCTTGTTTGTTTTAATGATGTTTTAATGATGCATATTTTTATTCTCTGTAAGGTGACCTTGGGTGACTTGAAAGGCGCCTCAAATAAAAATGTATTATTATTGTTAACTGCAATACACAGTTAGATTTTCATCTTATCCACACCTTTTTTTGTTTTGACCTGATACCAGTATAACAGCCTTTACAAATGCACTTACTGTATCAATGGTACATCATTAGCTGAGGCTGATAGATTTGAACTGAGTACATCTGAAGCAGAGGGACCTTTACAGAGACACACAGGCTGACAGTACAAAGCAAGATCTGAGGAAAAAGTGGTTCATTGAGCTAACATACAATTTTATACCAGTTTGCATAATCATTCAACTGTTCACCAGAGTTTTCATTAAGCCTGGGCACTGATGTGCGATTTCTTCCGCAATCAAAAGGAGTTGCATCATGGTAGCTCACTTACATTGGTTGTGACCATTGAGTGGAAGAATTTATTTTCTTCTTTATGTCAGAGCATGAATGTTTGAGGTTGACATGGTTTCTTTTACCCTCTGTTGTGCATGTAACAGTTAATTATCCTCTGTTTTCTCTGTCGTCCATGTTGAGTTTTTTCACGCCCCTTGACATTGTTTACTCTCTTTGTCAGAAAGCCTTTTGTATCAATCGCACAAACTTCTTACAGTAAACTTTTAGTAAATGTCACTGATTTGTTAGTTTACCTGTCCCTGAGGTCAGAGCTCATTTTGTTATTACCTGCCTGTGTGGCCGTGGGAAGACACCTTCTCACTCTGGTGAACTGCAAACTAGCATTTGCAGTAACACAGGAATGAAGCTCCGTCTTTGTCCTTCATGAAGAGCAACCACCTGTTGAAGTGTACTCAGTTTTATCATGTCTCCCAGACCTCACTGTCTTTCAACAAACTTTTTTTTTTGTTCATAGTATACACACATAGACTACACTACAGCTTTTAGAGAGACTTCCAATCCAAACATGCTGCCATGAAGCTGTCACACAAAACCTGGCCCCAAAGCTTTTATACCTCAGCCATCGTGTAACGAATAAAACTGGGATTGTAGAAACATAAACTCTAAATTTAGTAACTGTCAAGAGTGAGAAAGCTGGAGGAGCATAGCATGCAGCCTGAGGAGAGGCATCTGAACTCAAGGATATGACTTCCACCACATATCACTGTTATTCAGTGAGACTTAGTTACAGCAACTTGTATCATAGTTAAGCTGCTGCAGTATCAAGATGAGACTAATTCATTCTCTCTCTGGAGTCTGTTTTTGTTTGCACAGTAATATAGCATAGCTCAACACTTCAACAAAGTAGCAGGTAACACCTGTGTGGATTTTGAGTTGTGACACTGCAAACATTAAGAACATTTGTCAAAATTGCCGGAGGATCTGAGAGGAGCTGACAGAGATATTGAGACTTTTAAACGTAAACTAAAAACATTTTTATTCAGTCTGGCTTATATGTAGATATATATATATATATATATATATATATATATATATATCTCTACATATCTACATATCTACATATATGTATATACACGTATGGATATTTCTTTTACTACTTACCTTTTACTTTTATTTATTTTACTCATCTACTCAGTTTTTATTGATATTTTTAGCTTTAGTTTTATTTTCAACTTTTATCCTTACCCTTTTAAAAACTATTTTAAATATTTGTTTTCTTAATTTTGATGCTTTAACTTATTCTTATAACACATATTTTATTGTCGGTGTGCATTAGTCTCTATTTTATTCAATTTTATTCAATTTATATCTTTATTTTTATTAGTACTATTTTTATTATTATCATTATTATTATTTTCCCCTAATATGTCTTGCCATTGTTTCACTTCTGCTTCTTTCTTGTTTTTCAATCGCTGTAAAGCACTTTGGGTTGCATTTGATTTGTATGAAATGTGCTATATAAATAAAGCTTAATTGATTGATTGTTTGAAAATTTAGAGCTGCACAAGTTATGGTTTCACACCTGAGATTTGTCTCAAATAGTTTGATTAAAAGGATTTTAGAGGCATTGGGAGTTACATATTCCCCTGTTTTTTCTTTTATTTTGATATCAATAAGTCATGGTTTGGTATGAACTAACATTCCTAAGCTCTTAGTATTAAGTTGTTACTGAGTGTGTTAGTTATCAGTCTGAAACAATGGGGCAAATTAATCTCAGATGTGTAAATACAATTTAATTTGCTAACCTTACAGTAGCACCCTCAAATCCAGCTGCAAAATGCTCATGTTTTGTTTTACTGTTATTTGCTCAACTATCCAAATACACTCTTTGTATTATGAGTGAGAACATATTTAGTTGTCTGAAGGGATAGTTAAACTCAAAAGATTGTAAAATAATGTTGTAGTTCCCACAGTTTTAGTGTTCATGTGTTGATTTCGTTCCTGTGAATGTCAAGAATGAATGTTTGCCTTTGAATTCCAGGAAAAGTGTTTGACCAGCGCAGCACTCTGAGGTTCAGGAAAGGAAGGTCGTGACTGCTGCATTCAAGTCAGCAGAAATGTCTTCCACTCAGCGAAATAACTTGGGCTCTGTCCAGAACAGCCTCTGGACGCTTTATTGATAATGTCAATCCTAACGGGAAGAAGAAGCGTGCCGTCCATCACAAGGGTAAAAAGATGAGCTGTAGAAGCGGATGCATCTACAGAACAATGATGCTTCTGCACACTTTAAACTGAAGAAGTGGGCTTGAAAAATGATTAGCTGATTGATTAACACACAACACATCCATCATTATAATGATAATAATTTATTTATTCAGGTAGAGCAAGAGTCTTTGGCAGTGAAGAACAGGGACTGAGGGTGATTTCATGAGAACATTTAAAGTGAAGTGCTGCATGGAGACAAATGATTAGACCAAATGAGTTATTATGATAAGTGAGCTAGCTCTCTCTGGAGGATTATCACACTGGCAGCGGGACATTAACTGGTTACACAAAAGTTTCATAATGGCACATTAAGTATGGCACTGAAAGATCTGCAGGAGAGGAAATAAAAAAAGTCTGCGAGAGTTTCTCTGTTGTTATGTGACAGGTGATAAGTGTCGCTGATGTTGCTGTGAAACGATGATGAAGCTGGGGATGACGAGTGAGCCTGTGAGAGAAACAGACGGCTGCTGGCTGTGTGAAGAGCTGCTTGGTTTTTGTGTGTGATGAAGTGAAGGGTCCCTCAACTGAGTTTTGAAATGTATCACAGTTTAAATCTGGCACTGGCTTTTTTTTTTTTTAAATGAAACTCCATGAATTCATTAACATTTACTTTTAAAAAGTCCTTCATCGCTCTCCAGTCTGGCACACATTTTCTGGCCTGAATTGTGTTACAAAAACATATAAAAAAAGGCAACAATTACAAACACAAATAAGAATAATAATTCATTAAAGTGAAGAGGGAGCGGCTGGCTCAATCTTTTGTATTCACATCCCATTGGCATCTGCTACCAACTGACAAGTGCAACTCTACAGTTCATATAATGAAGGGCAAAGAGGTACAAGTATGTGTCAGTATGAGACATTTTTATGGTGTTTTCTTTTCCAGGAAATCACTCCCTCTTCTTCTCTCGTCTTCTACATCTATTCACTTCTTTTTTCTTAAGCATGCTTAAAATGCAAGGATGTAAAGGAGGGTTTTTTTCCCTGGAGCAGAGAGCAGCATAAAAGTCATCTTTGCACCCTTAAGACAGGGTCAGTAAGGCTGTTTTAAACTTTGACAAGGACTTGTTAAAACCAAGTTAAAGAACCAATCAGAATGCACGCAGCATTCGTCACACAGCTCACAATATGAGAGGGGTTTGAACACCACTAAATGTGTCCGACTAGGGAATATAATAAGATCACAGCTCCTGTCAATCAATGAATTAACATCATCCAGAATACTGTCAGAGGTCCACTTATTCATGGATAAAGGCAACAGGACTTAATGTCCGGTCCAATCTTCCTTCCATTAATCTTCTCTTTCTGCATTCATCACACTTCTGTTACCAGAAAAGTCAAATATTCAGCTACATAGACATCACAGGACAAAAGATTAAGTTCATTTAATTTCAGAATACTGTCGGAGGTCAGGAGTTTGGCCGCTCCCGGAACATGTGCAAAAAACCTGTTGTTGTTAAGAGCTGAGGCCACAAGGGGTCGCTGTCTCACTCCGTAACAGGTATCACTAGTCAAAAGTTGAGTCCCACTGGCACAGCAGTCACGCTACATGTCCTTGTTTAAAGTTAAGGCAAAATAAAGAGCGGAAGAGGAGAAGAGGGGATGGCACAGTCCAGGATGAGCTCTTCAAGAGTCTGTCAACTCATCCAAATCTTTCAGCATCCACAAGAGCTCCTCATTCATCCTCTTCCTCCTACAACCCATCCAGTCCACGCCCTGTATTGTCCTGGGTTAGTGGTGTAAGGGCAAACAGTGGGTCCCTGCGATTCAGGGTCACAGTGTGACTTTGCTGAGTCTGAGTGACAGGCTGGCACGATGCTGCACGCGAGGGAGCGTGGAGCAACACCGGCTTCTGAGCTGAACTGTCCGACCCGCTGAGCCCCTCACTCGCAGCAGGAAGTCGAAGTTAGCTGAGGTGTTCATGGCGTAAAAGACGTTAGCGTTGTCTGGGATCACAAGCTCTGAAGGAAGAGAGGGGAGGAGAGGAAAAGCAAACATGGTTAAGAGTAAGGTTCAAGATCTAGCTGTCATGGTGCTGTGTTACTTTGAGTCAGCAATGCATGAGTCACTGTGTTTCAGGGAGTTTGAAAAACAGCTGATCAGCGGAAAAACTAAAGCAATTACAATGCTGAATTGCAAATATAAAAGGGTATTTTAATCTTTCGTTTTCTATCTGCTGCAATAGTTACTGCATAATGTATTCATTTATTTCCAGTATACGCCTTGGTAAATTACTGAAAATGGGACTTTTGATGCAAATTTGCACAAGTTTTATTATCATTTTAAGGAACCAAACATTGAGCTGGGAAATTGAGCTCCTGAAGAAATGTGTTCATGTTCAGTAATGATAAAAGGTACAAATGCAAAAAAGACTTTAAATTAAAAGGCATTTTTCTTTACCTTTGTCATCAGAGATGACTTGTACCAGCTCATATCCCTCCTCAGGCTCTGCCTCCAGGTTGTGCTTCGCCATGGCTCTTGAAATGACGGCTGGAGTCTTGTCTTGATTGGTTAACTATTTGGAGAATGAACAGAAATGAACATACATGATGCAAAAATGTAAACCAATCACACAATGGTGGACTTGAAAGGTTATACCGTATGTAGATTGTTTTCAAGCTAAGGTGCTTCCTCAATGTGCTCTTTCTCTTCATTGCCTTTGTTAATTTCATCACTATACTCTCTCTCTCTCTCTCTCTCTCTCTCTCTCTCTCTCTCTCTCTCTCTCTCTCTCTCTCTCTCTCTCTCTCTCTCTCTCTCTCTCTCTCCCTCTCTCTCCTCTCTCTCTCCTCTCTCTCTCTCTCTCTCTCTCTCTCCTCTCTCTCTCTCTCTCTCACTCATTCTTCTCTGTCCCTCTTTCCAACCCCAACTCTGTCAAAGCAAATGGCTGTCTAACATCGAGTTCTGTCAGTAAGAGGGGACTGGATCTTATCCTGTCTTGGTGTTGGGTCTTAATAATAATTTAACATAGAGTACTGTCTAGACCTGCGTGTTTGTAAAAGCATCTTTAGTCAACATGTTTTGTGATTTTGCTCTATACAAATAAAGATTGATTGATTGATTAATTTTTGTAGTGTCTCTGTTTAAATGTGAAAACTGACTGAGACATTTTTCTAACACAGGGATACAAATGTATTCATTATTTACCAGTATGCTCTTGTAGAGATTCCCATTGCCCTGCTCCAGACTGACTCTGATGATGCACGCGTCCTGAGCCTGAGTGTTATAAGCCAGCATCTGGCTTGGAGAGCCGGGTGACATAGCTGTGAGGGAGATGGAGCGCCTGTGGGTGCAGGGGGGTCCAGGGTGTGAGGGAGATGCAGAGGTCGTGGAGACACTGGCTGTGGATGAGCTGGTGTCCATGGAGTGGAGTGAAGTACACGAGGAGGATTCTGATAGCTGTGGAAACACAATAGACAAGTTACATCCAGATACAGAGAATAATAATGAGATAGGTTTGCATGAAACAAGTCTTAAAGTTGTGGAACAGAGTGACACTAACATGGCTCAAAGGAGATAACCAGGATTGCTTTACACATGAACCTTGGCCTCTAATAAGAGCATTTCGGTTAATGGACTGTGTAACAATTATTATAGGGTAAGGGTGCCAGACGACAGGGAGTGCTCTGTTCATTATCTTTTCATGAAAGACTTGGAGAGTAATGAACAACCTTTTGCCGATCCTGGAGTTGATTGTTTTGTTCTTCCTTGAAAAGATTATTTTGAAAACAAATAAAAGAGCTGATTTTTCTCCAAGAAAGATTACTCTGTTGTGCTGCTTGTGTCATGAATTTGGTCTTCAGACACATTAGGGGATTTTTTTTTTATAACCAGTTATTTGCTTGTGGACTCAATATGTCAGTTATGTGAAACAGAATGGACACAGAGAGCAAAATCAGACACTTTTGAATGCCTTAGTGAAAGCTGTTTGTTCTTAGAAAAATAAACACCAGAACCTACGAAATGTGTGAATCAGTTCTATAACTTGGACAGTTTTTACACTCAAGTGTTGCTCTCTTAGTGAAGAATAGATAGATAAAAATAAAAAAATTCCCCCTCTCCCCGCACTCAATTTTCATACAATCCTTAGTATGAGTATCATAACTTTAGCATGTATGTTCTGTAGTGTTGGATTAGTAACACACCTTGTTGTGCTGGGAGTCGGAGCTGTGTGTTGGGGTGAGCCCCTCATTGTCAGACGGGCTGCTGGAGTCACTGGAGGACACGCTGACAGAGTCCATGCTCTCCCCTGAGCTGCCAGTAGGGGGCGACCGTGGCGTCTCCCTGACTGGAGAACTGGCTGCACTGCTGTCAGTTCCAAGAAACAGACTGGAAAATAGAGGAAGTGGGTTATTAGATAATAAAATAAAAATAGGTCATGGCAACTCAGTGCATAAATATGAGAAAGAGAAATATACTGCGCTAAGTTTCAGCCTTTTAAAGCTCAACCGTCCTCTATTAAATTGTATCAAAGTCTGGATGTACTCACAGACTGAGTCTCTTCACCATGCTTTTCCGAGGTTTGGGTGAGGTTGGGCTGCTGTCACCGAGACCTTCAATCTCACAGGATAAAGCATAGCTGCAACAGAGAACAATAAAACCTTAAAACAAGATATATTACCAAAACATGTGCCTCTTCTGTCGGTATTTACAGCCATAAAACTTCAGTAGGACAGAGGGAAAGAGAACATAAAAGAGGACAAGAGAAGGAAGAAGAAAAGAGGTTCCACAGGGCAAAAACAACAAGTACAATAGATCAGTAGGGAGTGAAGACATGACAGAGGAACAGCAGGGAGAGCTGAGAGGAAAGGGTGGAAAGAAGCTTCTTTTGTGTGAACAAAAGGTCCAATAGAGCATGACCTCATGCACTAATTTGCTTCTTATCTAATGGATAACGGTGGGATTAGAAAGCAGCCGTACCTCTCCTCTTCGCTGAGCTGAGACTGGCTCTTAAACCAGCGCAGAAATGCTGGTTCTGGAGACAAACAGTAGCTGTTGCAGGCTGACTGGAGCAGCTTGATCTGAGCGATCACCTCAAACTCCTGCAGAGACATTTTCCAACGTTAGACCTGCTGAACTTCAAACACCATCATGTGATAATTGTCAGGTTTTAAGCATGTCAGAGGGGACTCACCCTGCGTCTCTTCTCAAAGTTGATCAGACCACCCTGCGGAGGACACAAAGAGAACGCTGTCAGACCTCGGGACATCACATACCAGCAGCTGCTTAGACAAACAGCATTAGGTGGACCACTCCGAAAATGGACCAACCAAATTCCTCACGCACTCATGGAAAGTTACACCCCGCTTTCTGACAGCGGTAACACAGATGGACTCTCAGATCTGCAGTGCTGTGCAAACTCTCAGACACATGCTCTCAAACTTTCAACCACACACACGCACACACGCACACACACACACACACACACACACACACACACACACACACACCACACACACACACACACACACACACACCACACACACACACACACACACACACACACACACACACACACACACACACACACACACACACACACACACATTCAGCAGGTGTTTCAGATTTTCTCTTACCTCCACCAGGTCAGGCAGAGCTGTGTCCAACATGGTCAGGTCTGTTAGAAAAGTCCCCAAGTATGGTATCGTTCCTTGCATTGCGCCCTAAAGAGAATAATATGCTTTTTCAAACCCTTGAAACCACGTTCAGTTTGAATAAATATTTAAAAGGATGCCACAAAGAAGCTGTAGAGCTCATAGTTACAGATTCCCTGGTGGGTTTTGTAAAATACAACAGAGGCTTAATGCAAGTTCAACACATAGCACGCAGAGTAAACAAAGCTAAGCATGTGGCTCCATCACACTGTGCAGCTCAGAATTGACTTTACAGTACACTGCTTTAGAGGAATGTGTTGTTTAAAGTTATACAGCATTCTTGAAAATGGATCAAATTTTTTTTTGTTGCAGAAGCTCTTGGGTTTGAAGTCTTTGTCTCACCATTTCCTTCTGCAGCTGGAGTCTCTTGTGTGTGCGTTTCTGGTGCTCTTTGGCACAACTCTCCAGACTGGCAAACTTTGAAGTGCCTTCCTGTAGAGGGAAACAAACAAAAAACACAGATTCATTCCGGATTCTTTCCGGGCATATTTTGAAGGAATGTTTCCAGGATTTCCAGATGAACTGTACACACTTAGATGTTGGATTGTTACAGCAAAAACGGATTCACTCCATAAAATTCACACATCCTTTATTAATCACACATGTTGAAGTCAGAACTGACCCTCATGAGCAGCTCTCTGCTGGTCAGGTAGTTGTTGTGGTCAGAGAAAATGTCCGACAGTTCTTCAAATGTCTGCATGCTGTCTCTGTGCCAAACAAAGACAAAGGTTAGCTAATGGATATTTGATTAACAGCTAATTCTTCAAACCAGATTTATTAAGATTCTCTGCATAGCTGCAAAATTTTAGTCTTACTTGTGCACACAGGCCCAGGCCCTTTTCAGCCTGTACAGAGGGTTGGACTGCAGGGCTGACACAATGGCTCTCAGAGAGGAGAAGTTTTTGCGAATTCGACACTCCTGTTTAGAGACAACAAACACAAGGACTGTTACTTCTCTGACAACTTTCTGATAGTTTCTAAACTGAACTTCTGCAGTGTCTTTGTGTTTCTGCCAACCTGAGCGATGTCTATCCAGCACTGAATGACCCGCGCTCTGACGTGTGGTCTAATCTGTCTGTGCTTCAGCACTGTGCTGACCACGCAGGCTGCCACAGCGTTGAACTGTGTGATGGTGGCACGAATTGTCGGGGCACTGTGCTTGTTGTTCTTCTTATCCCTCTGGGACCAGATGGAGCCCAGGCAGTGGTGCGGTACCACCTTTTTAAACAGAAGCTGGAGCAGAACAACACACTGATGTTAGCATGACAACATTGACAAAAGCATTTCAGGAAGGTAACCGGAGTAACCTCTCCCTCCTATGCAACACACATCTCAAATCAAGAACAGTTTCCACTTACTGCATCCATGTAGGTCAACTGCTCTGCCACCAGGTCTGCATCAAAAGACAGGAAGTCCTCTTGGAGCTCAATCTCAACTTCCTCCTCCTCCCCTAGGCAGAAGGAGCTGTTCCCTTGAAAACCAGCTGAAAGTAGACCAACAAAGATTAATTGTGACATCCTTCGAGCCAGAAAAAGAATGAGAAATAAGTAAAGATAAATAGTTTGTTAATTACCATCAGTTTCATCCATGTTAGCCTGACTTTGCAGCTGCTCTAGGAGACCCTCCGCCCGTCTGAGAGCCTCTGAGCCGGGCAGAGTCCTGCGCAGGTAGTCCATCAGCCTGTGGAGGCAGTGGTAGTCAGGAGGCTCCTGGAAATCTTCAGGACACTGGTCCAGCCAGGCGCGCAGGATGGAGGCTAAGGCACTGTGGAGAGAGCAGGGGAAGGATTGAGTGTTTAGAGGGCTGAAAGGACAGCTGTGAATGCTCGAAGAATTGTATCCATTGAAGCTGTGCACATTGGAGTAAGAGTGATGAATATAAAAGCGTCTCTTACTTCCTGATGGCTCCCTTGGTCTCAGAGCCTTGGCGTCTTCCTGAGTCTTGCTCATTTTCTTCCACACTTCCATACCTGCAACAGAAAATTTGCAGAGTGCATTTAAAAAACATAAATCATGTTATGAGTGCTTTCTCTAAGATTTATGGAACACTTGACTCCATCCCTACCTGTCTAGCAGCAGCTGCAGCACAGTCTGCGTGCTGGCGAAGGCTCTGTAGGTGGACAGGAAGATGGAGGTGTAGGTGAGGTCGTTGTCTCCGAATGCTGTCAGTAACGTCTCCACCAGACGCTCCAGTGTTCCAGCACGGATGCTTCGGATTTTGCAGGTCTCCAGCTGGCTCACTGTGTGGCCTGGAGGCAGACGGTCGCCCTCTGCCTGCACACACATACACACAAACACTTATTATTTTTAAACTCTTAAACCAATGGGAACTGAGCTGAGGGGTGCTATTATGCATTGTTCTTATTTGGCAGGTGCCGCCAAAAGTTTCTGTTGGCTTTGGGTCAAAGTCAATGAAGAAATACTGTAATGTGTCCGGATGTTTTGGTTGTTATCCACCTGGTTAATTAGAGCGCATTAAAGCATAAAATGAACTGAGTAAGTTTATCAGTAAAGTGTTGGAATGTGAAATTACAGGAGCAAATGTGGACAAAAATGATAAGAGGAAGGAGGGAGGGGGAGCTAGGAGGACAATCAGGCACTATATTATTCATGATTTCCCAGACGTGTCCGACAATTGTGTGTCTGTATGGAATTGGAACGGTCGGCTGGAGAACATGCAGAAGAAGAGGTGGCAACTAACACAGAGAGAGAAAAGAGACCTTGGTGAAGTTAGCACGCTACAACAGGAACACTCCAATCTGCTTTTAATCACAGCAGGCCCCTCCTGCCTCAGCGTCCATCCCCCCCAGACACAGAGGAGGACAGCAGCGGGGCCAAGTTCTCCCACCTCTACATTCTGATAACAACAACTTGGAAAAATACCACCTTTTATCCGTGAGAAGTGACTAAATCCACAGTACACAGGCTTAGATTTTACAGTTTACAATAAATAGGACGTACACTGAATCTGCAACCAGCTACCACACACACAGTAAACAGTGCATGAATGTAGGCTTACAGTCCAAGTGACAATAATCGCTATTCAAAGTCAATTGACTGTTCATAGTAAATATACTCATGTCTCAATGGGGATTGAGCTCCATTCTATCTACTCAATAGGCAGCACTGTATAGAGATGCCATGTTGTTTTGATTAGCTGAATACAGTTGGCTGCTCGTGAAGCTGTCAATACATCAATACAGTTTTAAAGCCTCAGTGCTGTTTTCTGTTACTTCTTTTTGTACGCCAAAGCCCATCCCCCACTTCATGCACAGAGCAACAGTTATACAGGCACAAATAACAACATAAGACCCTGAGGTTTTCTGAGGAACAAAGGGGAAACCCCATATATCTGACTTGTAATTTCTGTTCAACTTTTTGTCATGCTTTCTTTAGATGTTACAGAGAAACACACACAAGGGGAGAGAAGGATAATGTTGGTAATTGGCTCGTCTGTGCAGCCTAATAATATACTGTAACATCTTATTATGCTGATATAACAGCACAGAGGAGGAAACAGCAATGCCCTCATGCGCAGTGAAAAAATGCACAACTCAAGGAAAAGCCTTTAAACCCCTTTTTTGTTTTGTCATACAAGCGTTTTGTGAAACGCTGCTGCACAGGGGGAGTGAGCACTTTTGTTGGCAGCCGGTGAAGTCAGGAAATCACATGCTTTGGCTAAACAGTCCAAGTCTGGTGAAACTGTTGATTTTCTACTAAAAAGGTGTTATCTGAACTGGGGAGATTTATGGTGAAAATGTTAAAAACAACAGCCCTGTGCTGCACAATGCAGAGAGAGACGCCCAACAACAGAAAGACACGGTGTGCTTTAGACAATAGAGATTAGATTTTAAGTTTGGAAGCTCAGCAGTTTCCACACTGCCAGCTGGATTGCTTTACAAATCGTCTGATGAATTCCACAGAAGAGGCTTTTCCACTTTGGGTCAAAAACACCAGCAATGCAACAGGTTAAGAGAGTGGAAAAGGCATAAAGTTTCAAGCTCAGTTGACTTCTCTTTTCTTCAAAGAAGTTTGTCAATCTTAAATCTGTCACAGCGCGAGACATCAGACAGGCTCACTTACCCCGAGCCATCTTGCTCCCTTGTTGGCAGCTTGCTGGATCTGCACCCGCTTCAACGTCACATTGTAAATGGCTCCTTCCTCGACTTCCTCCCCCAGTCCTGCACTGAGCTCTGAAAAAAGAGAGAGAGGATGTTAGAGACCTCGAGGAGACATGAAAGGAGAGAGAAGAGGAGCTGTATTTAGGATAAAAGGATATAACAATTTCCTGTTAATGATGGCAGACTGCAGACGGAATCAACAAGTTTCCCAACAAGTGTCAGAGCAGTAGTTTCACAAAACAAGGGTGTTCATCTTTAATCCCCTCTTTAAAAAAGCAAAGGAAAGATCTACAAACAAAACAAAGAAACACAACTACAGCTTTGAATTCTTAAACAACACAAATTAGGTGCAGGAAAACATCAAGACTGACCGACTCCCCCACCCCCACATCTGCAGCCTGCCAGGCCTCCCTCCCTGTCTTCTACTCCCTCTTTTATTCCCCTATCCATCTCCTTCACCCTGTCCCAGCTTCTCTCCGCAGCTGAAGTCAGATCTGGAAGACTTTCCCTGATGATAAGAGCCAGAATGGATGAAGTCTCTCAAAACAAGACCCAACATAATAAAGCTGAACATTTGCAGCACTCCTCTTTGTCTGTTTGACTGCCTAACTACATAAGCCGAGAGACTTTGATTACAAATCTGTGCCTTGAGAGACTAAATGGATTTGTGTGCATCGAGCCGCATGTGTGCCATGTCTCTGGTTGTAAATCAGGGACGAGCAGAAGAAACAAACAGAGGGAGCAGAGAGAATTTAAACTACAAGTATGCTGTGGCATCAACATGGAGGCACAGACAGCAAAGATGGGGGGGGGGGGCTGGGCCAAATATAAACACCATGCATGCAGCGTTGTGGCCAAGTCTTCACACACACACAAGCTGCAGCAGCCAAGATCACTCTCACTTGTCCCCACTTTCATTTAAACAGCTCAATGGCAAAGTCCACGCTGTATTCCCCCAAACAGAAGGGCTGCGAGAAAGGAGGTCAAAGGTCAAAGTCGCCATTAACGGACTCAGTGGACAGTCTTGGAGGCCAGAGGCACTCAGCCATGACTGAGCCGTGTTTGGGTTGGAACAGAAACATGTGATGCTGAAAAAGAAGAAAAGAAAGCCCCAAACGAGAAACACAAAGACAGAAAAAAGGGGAGAAGAGGAGCGAGAAAAGGATTTTAAGTGGCTCTCTCAAATGAAACGAATGAGCATGTCTGAGCTTTTTCTGCAGCATTATCTGAAATATGTCTCCATGCCCATTCCCTACCCTGTGCAGCATCTTGTCATAAGGTCAGCAACCCATGAGTGTATCTCTCTCTCAGCCTCTCTCCCTCTCTTAAGCTGGATGGATGGCTGGCCCAGTCACAGATAAATACATCATTGCATGAGTCATGCAGTCCACACACTCCCAAAACAATAGCGGGAGGTCTCTGTGCTGGCCGGCCCGGGCTGCTGAGTTCACAGTCTGCACACACAGCCTGCTTTTTGTCAGCCCCAGCACTGGAGATGTTTTTCAGAGCTGGGTTTTAGAAAAAAAAGAATTTGCCAGCTTTGTGCACCATGGTGAGGGCTTACTGAGTGACAAAGTTCCATGAGCTTGCATTAAAATGGAAAGCAAAAACAAACTGTCACAGTGAGATTTCTATCCGGAGGACAGTAGATAGGAGTGAGTTTAGAGTACAACAAATTAAATAACCCTGAGTATGATGTAAACAGGACATGAGTTGTTTACTGTCTGCACTAGTTTGGATACAACAGTTGTTGTCAAAAAAGTCTAGAGGACCCTAAGAAGAGGCAAATAGTACTCTATCTCTGCTCAAATAGAGCTAATCTGCCTATCAGCCTGTCAGCTGTGTGTGAAACAATACTCTGAAGATAACTACAACTGTTTTGTTAAAGCTTTGGCACTTGATCTGTTGCTTTTGTGTTTTTCTCGCCTGCACGCAGCTGGGACCCGTGCAGACACACCGATGGCCCCGGGGCCACGCCAATTGTTCCCTCTCTGTTTCGCTGCAGGCCCCCAAACAAAAGTTTTCATATCCACCATCAGGGAGGGGAGAACTAGCGGATCGAGATCATATTCTGGCAGAGTCAGGAGGGGATTTCTTCATTTTATCCTCCCCCTTTCCCTTCCCCACGTTTCCAAATTTACGCGACATCTTTACGCACCGACTATGTAGGTTAAACTGGATTTAAAGCGCAGTACGACAAATTAAAATTCACAGTTCAACTGGTCCCCCCACTCCCCCCTCCTACTCCTCCTACTCCTCCTCCTCCTTCCCCTCTTCTCCCCCCTTTATCCGCTACTTTCCCAAGCCTACAAACACCCCCTCCCTCCTCTTTCTCCCCACTCTCCCCCTCTCTCTTCAAAACCACAAACAACAGTACGCAGGATGGAAAAGCATGTTAGGGTTTGTTTCAAAGTTTAGGTTTAGTATTTACCATTTTAGTTTTCCAGGCGAATTTCATGGTGAGCGTTTCTTTCATGATCCGGGGACAGCATCAGAGCTCGGGAGTAATCCGCCAAGGAAAGAAGACGATGTATGTTCCTTCTATGAAATCCCAAAACCTCACTATAAAAGAACTCCTTCAGCACTCACACTTGTGTCTGCCCGCTTCAAACTCCAAGTCCTCCTCCTCTGTCTGTCAGTAAGCTCTCCCTTCTTCTACTGAATGACCTAACTCCTCCTACTTGCACTCACAACAGTCCCGTTTAAACTCCTCCTCCTCTTTTTTTGTCCGACTTTCATCAGATTGACAACAGTGTGCCCGCTCAGACGTAAGGACTCAGGCTTGTGATTTCTGTTTGCGTAAGACATGAACTCACACGAATCATAAATCTAGTTCTTGAGAAGTTCAGAGAAGTCACCGATTTTAATGGTTAGTTTTAAAAACACATTTCTTAGTATGGTAATAACTGGATTTTACACGAAATGCAATCTTAAACCTGGTAATTTACTATTTACATTGATACCCCATTCTTATTTTTTAACATTTTAGATAGATAGATAGATAGATAGATAGATAGATAGATAGATAGATAGATAGATAGATAGATAGATAGATAGATAGATAGATAGATCTTTAATTGCCAGACTTGTGCAAATAAACTTCAAATTCATAATCTATCTATCTATCTATCTATATGCTAATTTTAAAATACTAGTCTAAATGTCTGAATATAAGCAAAATGTTAAAATAAGAATGGGGTATCAATGTAAATTGTAAATTATTAGGATTAAGATTGCATTTCGTGTAAAACTATCAATTTACATTGAAACCCCATTCATATTTTTAACATTTTGCTTATATTCAGACATTTAGACTAGTATTTTAAAATGATTAGATAGATAGATAGATAGATAGATAGATAGATAGATAGATAGATAGATAGATAGATAGATAGATAGATAGATAGATAGATAGATAGATAGATAGATAGATGTTTAATTGATATACTTGAGCAAATAATAAAAAAGGAAACAATTTAGATAAATACACAAATAAAAATATACTCTAAACTAAATGTAAAGACACAATATTGCACATTTGCACATTGGTTATATTGCAGACACACATACACCATGCATTGCACATTTGCTGCTGAATGACACTATAGTGCACTTTAGTTCAGTAAAGTCGAGTTTTAAACTTTAAATAACTGGTCTACATGTCACCCCTCTATAACTTAATACAACAGGCTATCTCACGTAATTAAATTCAGATCAAAGCTGTGGTCATTGTGGTGAGAAATGTCAAATTCTAATAAGCTCAAGTTTAACAACTCCAGTGGTCACAGTTTCTTACTTGTTTCCCCTGACAGAGTTTGTTGTTCTGTGATGTTAACACACGAAGAGATCATCACAATAAAAATCAATAACCCTGGAAGTTACCACTTTATCACCTGGAGGCATGTTAAGAATCCATCTCTGGAGGGTGATTGTGTTCTTTAAAAGCGTTTCCCCTTGCAGTATCTTTTGTCTCATGATGGACTGTTAGTAAAAGATTACAGTAGATTGGTTGGACCAAAGGTGTCATCATTTTCATCTTATCTATGTACCCGTTGAAAGCAGTTAAACCTAGTTAAGGGGAGAACTAAGGGAAACAGGTCAGAATTGTCAGATCTGGACTAGATTATTCCACACAGTCTTCAGACTTTTTAAAACACAGTTTCAGATTTTATTCTACAAGGGAAAGTGCAAAAAAGGGAGATTTCACTGCTTTCTTTTTTTACCACATTGGACCAGATCCAGATCAAGCACCACTTTGCATTTTCACTTTTTCAGCAATGTGATAAACCGTGCACTGTCATTAACCAAAGTGCAACTTGTGTTGTCTACAGAGGCCGTAAGTAAAGCCTGTCGCACGCACAGTAACCTCTTGTTTAAACACAATCATAGTTCTGGTTGATAGTTAAAGAGTCTTTCAAACTTTGGTAGATGATGATGAATCTGTTATGTAATCCATTCATTACCACCATCTAAGGTATAGCTCAGTATTTATTGTGTAAATTTTGGTTTATAACAGTATTTTAATGTTGGTCTTCACCTTTCAATTTATTTTTGTGACAGTTACTGACTACTTTAAAGCTACTGAAACTAAGCTAAACTCTGGTTTGTAAAAGCTGAGGTAGGAAGTCATATACATGGGTCAAATCTCCTTGTTGCTTATGCTAAGAAAACTCATTCAGCAGCTGATCGGTATAATTAGATCACAATGGCCATACAGGAGCATTCAGACCCTGCACAGGACATTGACTCAAGTTGCATCCGGAAACATCTATTACATTTTATTCAAGGCTTTTTACAACTTTTCTTTAACATGTTGAGGAGTTTTCCCAAGTTGACGACTTTGTATCCTACCTTTACACATCAGCAATGGATCCTTAGATGGTCATTAACCTGGAGATTACATAAATTCATGAATGACTGCTGTCTTGAGTGAAGCAGCTGCAGCCTGGAGGCCTCTGCGTGGGACAATACAAGGAAGGCTGTAGATGCCGTCACTGTGTTGTGCATTGTCAGGGACATGAGAGGAGAAGAGAATAGGCTGAGTGTGAGAATGGACCACTCTGTTCTCTGCGCACGTACTCAAACTGCCCACTTGTGTGAATAAACGGGAAGATATGAATCAAATTGCAGCTTTGTGAGGGGTCTTTTTGTACAAATTTGTATCATAAACATGAATCAAATTTGAGCAATAATGGGTTCATACATTTGTAGTCCATGAAATTACTGGACTACTGATACAGAGTCAGGAGACAGCAGTGAGGTTGTGACGTTTATTGTCATATGGCTCTGGGGGAGAGAAAGCTGAACCTGCTGTGGCCCCCTTTTTCAATATTGTGCATGTGTGTGTGCACGTGATAGGATCACCCACTCCTCTGGCTCCCATAACACCAACATGTCACTCCAACGTCACACTCAGCGTCACTGGCTGTCACACACACCACGCTGACGGGCAGAGAAGCATACGTACACACATGCACCTACACACACAAGGTCCCAAATTTTGTTTTCATTGCACCCTTATAGTTTTGCCTGGGTTCACTAAAGTTCAAGGAAGCCCAGCGTACATCTCCGTCAATTTCTCTCTGTGTGTGGTTATCTGTTTTATCAGTGCTGCTTCTTGCCGATCTGGCAGGGCTCCAGTTCCCAGGCCGAGCTGCCCCGGTGTCCACTCGGTGTCTTTGGAGCTCTGGGAAGCCTAGAGTGGCAGTGGGAAGGTTGTGACCCTGCACAACCCCCTGCTCAGCCCCTGGGGGATATGAGTGTTAGTCTCACAGTGGGAGCGATGTCATATTGGTCAAGACAAAATGTCTGACAAATGTGACAGATGCTGCCGTGTGTGATGGATGAGTGCACCTATCTTAAAACTTTTAAGTCCTTTAGTGATTCCAAAACCAAGTCCACCAAAGGATCTAGTGGGATATATCATATCTGACCAACTAAGGCATTTGGTTTAAGAAATAACAGGCCATATTTTGGTAAATGTCAAAGCTGTTTTTAGGTATTGGTCAAAATCCAAGTCATATCCAAAGTCCAAAGACCAGATCCAAGTTAAAGACAAGTTCAGTATTTTGGAAAGTACTGTCATTCCCCCTCTTACCAAGATTTAGACAAAAAAGATAGATACTGCTTTTGTGTCTTTACATCAAATATAAGCCCAACCTGGCAAGCAATCAGCTTAGCTCATCTTAAAGCTCCTGTGAGGAACTTTTGGCTTGTGTCAATTTTTGCACCCCCTTTGGATGAAGCCATACCCCTCATCTCGGGATTC
The DNA here is from genome assembly GCF_009762535.1 of Notolabrus celidotus. Classification (NCBI taxonomy): domain Eukaryota; kingdom Metazoa; phylum Chordata; class Actinopteri; order Labriformes; family Labridae; genus Notolabrus; species Notolabrus celidotus. The sequence continues at coordinate 15,036,350 of NC_048273.1, read as the reverse complement.
AAGATTATATAGGTCCAATGAATTATCAGCCAAGATTTCACATTGTTTGATTAATCATTCCTTAACCCTCCTGTTAGGTTGCGGGTCACATTGACCCATTTTAAAGTTCAAAATCTAAATGAAACTGTTAATAAAATGAAAAAAATTCAAAATGTAAAATAAAATAAACAAAAATCTAAGTAATGTAAAACTACTGCTATTATATCTGTCTTTCCAATGTACATTTAAAAAAGGTTTAACATGAATTTTCATGAAAAAGGAGTGCGTTATCCTCATTGAACCATGATCTGTGAAAATTAAAAGGTTAGTAATGTAGTTAATAATGAGATTGAAATAATATTTACTGGGATTTTTTGGGTTCTGACACTTTTAGATAATTAAATATGCCCCGGGTCAAGTTGACCAAGGAACATTATTGCTGTTCTTGAGAAACAAACATAACAGGATGGTTAATTAATATTTTAATAAAAAATAAAAAATACAGTTGCTTTCTTTTACTTATTAACAAACCTACACATTCTGACTTAGTAGGTAGTATTATGTGATATGCCATTACATTCAGAGAAGAATATCAAGTGCAGCTGTAGCAAGGTCCTGAGAGAATGAAAAATGCATCATCTGATGGATGGGTGGGCTGCTAATTTGGCAGATGTTTTTCACAGTTATAGAGGAGGATGAGACGATGACAGCTCCCAAAATGTGAAAGTCTTATGAGAGGAGGAATAAACTCCTTAAGTTTTAGCAAAACAAATCTTTTAAGTCACACGTTTTTTTGAAGCACCAATAAAACAGAACTGCAGAGAGTTTACCAAAGACAACCCAAAACTTAAGCAATTAGAGACAAAATGACTATAAACCCACAGCACTTGATGGCCCACCTTTGTGTGAAGAAGAACGTTAAGGACTTAGAATATGTTATATGGAGTATTTTAACAGTATCCTGTCACCACTACTTTGCAGTCATATCCTTATCTACCCTATGTGATCTAGATACATATTCACAGTCAGATGGACAGTAACATCACTGAAATAAGTTTTACCAGTCATATGGACTTCTGATTTTAGTCCAATGAGAATGTTTAGTTTGACGGCCCAGTGGCTGGATGAAGAATTAAACATGGAAAAGATGCAATTGCAAGCTAAGGAGTGCTCCAGTTTGCAGTGAAAACAAAAACCAACAACTGTTCTGTGTTTTTTAATGTAGTAAACAACGCTTATCTTAGTTAGAACATCATATAGTAATTTTTTTCATTAAACCTTGGCCTTTCTTACACTCAGGTCTGCATAAACATACGTTTTAAAACATGGTTTAGAATAAATCGCTAGCTCAGGGGCAGGTAATTATCAGTGATTGGAACTGGAAGAAAGATCAGCTTGATGTTGTGCATCCCTAGTCTTCTTTCCTCACTGATTTTGTCTTTTCCATGTTAAAAGTAGTATTTTTTGACCAACTCATCTCATCTAGCTTTCTTGAAACAATCACATCACTCATTGATAATATTTGTTGTTGGGAATGTTTCTGCTGCCTGAATCTAATGTCCACCCTGCTGCAGTCGTTTCATACATTGAAAATTTCTATATAGACATAATCAGTCTTTATGCTGATAATCTGGTTTGATTTTGCCAGTCATTAAGACGCATCAGTATTACTTTCAATCTGTTTCATAACCAGCTAAGGACTCCTCACAGGAGCTTTTAAGACTGAAAACAGAGGGAAACAGTTTGCCTTCCTCTGACCAAAGGTAACAAAACCTCGCTGCCAGCATCTCTAAAGCTCATTAATTTCAACGTCATGATTCATTTAATTAATCTGCTCAAAAAAACAAAGAGTAAGAAGGATGTTTTGGTTGCACAGGTTTATGTCAGGGACTGAGACACTGACATCCTTGAGTCTCATTATTACTGTGAGGATGGGAAGTCAAACCACTAGTCATATCAAAACTGTGAATACTTCTCATTATCTAAGATGGTGTGAGAAGTTAGAGCAATGTTTCTCTCATATACGTAAAGAGACCAAGTTCTTGTGTTTGCTTATTCTGTAATCTGTTGTGTTTCAAGTACATGTGGTAGCAGCTACAGTATCCCAACAATGTAATCCAGGCTAACCCTCATACCAAGTTTTCCTCTCTCTTGGAAGACTAATGACGTAATAACTCTTAGGAAAGCCCTTGACCAGGACACGCCAGTTTGTTATAATGAGTTCCTGCTATTATTAAACATCCCAAGTACCCTCTTCTCTCTGTTCCACAACGTCCGTACAGGGAGCTACAGTACAGACAGACAGCAAGGGGACAAAAACAGGAGGAGTGCCGCTCGCACTGTTATTGCACCAGTGTGGGAAAAAACGCACATTCCAGGAAATCTCCCACTTCCTGCCTCCAGCCTCCTGACTCCAGCGAGCCTGCTGTCCTCATACCTGACTGGCTGGGGGAGCCTCTCTGGCCTGGAGCATTGTCATAAAATCAGACTAATACAACATAGGTGGAAGGAGGAGAGGAGACATGAGAAAAGGGGGATCGAGATGCAGAAGAAACAGAACCAAACCAGAAGAGAGGGCTGTAAATTTGGGCGGGGGTCTTGTGCAGCATGTGTAACATCTCAGTGTTTACATCCAAGATAAGGGGGCCCTACATCAGAGAAAGTGTAGGACCCTGCTGAGATTAACTTGAAAGAACATTATCTTCTCTTTGAGTGTGAGAAGAAGAGACAGAGTGGGAGTGTGAGAGTTCACAGTACAGTCAGAAAGTGAGAGGATCCATACTGGCTGAGAGACAGGCGTGATGCAACCCGACCATCTTCCAAAGAAAGAATTATAAATTTTTCAGACCGGAAAGAGACGCTCTGTTTTCTTCTCAGAACGAGCAGACGCATCATTTCATCCCGTCAGAGGAGTACCAGCTGTGTCTGGAGCCAAACTCTCTCTATAGAAAGTGGATTTCCAAACGTGGAGGAGAGGATCCTTTCCTGCTTCCATACCCGAACCGAATGTGTCAGAACATTCGTCCTGTGTTCTCTGTTTGTACAGTCTTTTCTCAGTATGTTTGTGTGCGGTTGGTGGGTTTGTGTTTCCAGAGCATACTGCCCAGTAGAGGCAGAGTTCATAAACCACTGTGTTTATCCAGAGTCAGCAGAGGGTTTTGAGCTGGAGCAGGCCAGAGCTACAAAAGCAGAGGTTTAAGATTTATGGTGCAGGGTCAGGGTGATCTGCTGTAACTCAATAAAATTAAGAATAAGAGAATAGAAGGAGCTTTTATTTGTCATTTAAGAGCAGTGAAGCAGCGGCAATGCTTCCATCTAGCGCAGTTGTTTATTTGATAGTGATTTAATAAGGCAACAGATGAGTGTCAGTGTCTCAAGTAGTAGCATCAATGAGAACTCAGATGGATGAGAACATCCCAGATCTTCTCTTATGTAACTGGCAGCTGCATTTTCTCCTTCTTTTCGTGCTCTTTCTCCCTCTTTCTGTCTGTTCTTCTCTCAACTGAACCCCTTTGTTTAAACATTACAGACCCGTCTTCTCTCCTCTCCTGTCCTCTGCTCTCGCCTCAACTCCTTTCCTCACCACTCTTCTCTTATGTCATGTCTCTGTTCCCCTCAAATCTATTGTTGTTGAGCTCTCCCTCTCTTTCTCTGGACGGGTGACATCATTTGTTTCCAGTAAAATCCAGAGCTGCTGTCAGACACCCCTCCTCCTCTTGCACGCTCTCCGCATTAAACACAGCTGACCCTGCAAACTGAGACAGACTTCAAGGAGGAGTTGCTTACAGTTTATTAACAACAAATCCACCATATCTTATTCCTGTGCAGACATGTTTAAGCTACAAGAAAATGTGCTTTCTTTTCTTATAACAGGCTTCATATGGGGTTAGTTAAACCATGGCTGAGGTGCTTCTAGGTGTTTCTGCATTTGGATAAATAAGAGAAGGCATACACACACAAACACACACATACAGAGAGACCTTTTTGGGGCCTCAAATCTGACCCCCACTAGATCTAAGCCCTGCTAAGCCTTGAATGAATAAGTCTGGACTGGATCGGTTGTCTGTCTGACCTCCTGCTAATGAGAGATGGACCATCTGTTGCCCAACAGGGACATGCAAACCCTCAAGTTGTCACATACGCAACAAAAACAACACACAGCTTCAATGGTTGCATGGTGGTGACAACTTTTAGATTCACACTGCAAAACACACATTTAACACAGAAAGTGCAAAATCACTCTTATTTTTTTACCATCAAGCTATTTCAGCTTTTAACTTATAGAATAGTCCTGACTGAAAGAAGGAATTCATTCCTGTCAATTATTCTAATTCTGAGCTGTACAGCACACCCGCCTCCATCTGTTAGTCTTACATCAAAGTGTGAAAGCATGTGCGTTGTAGGAAATGAAACTGCGTAAGCGATGCACACAACAACACAGATTTAAGCGGCTACCAAAAAAGAGGCAGTTGCTTTATTGTAGAACAAAAACAAGCCGCCTGTTGCAACATTACTGACCTTAAATTACTCTCACAGAGCTATATGTATGCGTTAAATTCTGTGTGAAGGTGTCATATACAGAAAGATATCCCGCTGTTTCATTGAATCCATTATAGTGTATTTTCTTGAGCAAAAATAAGCATTTCTATGTTTTTGTTTTTTGCACTGTTTGACCTTACTGAAGCTGTTTCAGTCACTAATCTGCTGATATACCCAATGTGCGTGTGCTGACCACTCACGTTAATAACTGTTGTCCCCCAGCAGCCTCCTTCTTCACACTCACACACACGTTAATACACACATCACAATGTCAGCTTGATCCCAGTCATGCGTCCGGGCTAATACTGCAAACCCTGCTCGAGCAGGAAAAGGAATAGAGCACTTTAAGTAGTGTGTGTGTGTGTGTGTGTGTGTTTGTATGTGTGTCTCTGTCTGTGTGTGTGTGTGTGTGTGTGTGTTTGTATGTGTGTGTCTCTGTCTGTCTGTGTGTGTGTGTGTGTGTGTGTGTGTGTGTGTATGTTTTTAGGGATGGGTCAGTAGAAGGCAGGGAGCAATGTGTGCAGCAGAACTGTCTTTGATTTGGTTTTGGTTTTTATGGTGTAGCAGCTTTAAAGTGTGTGTGCGCAGTGTGGACAACTTGCCCCCTCTACACACACACACACACACACACACACACACACACACACACACACACACACACACACACACACACACACACACACACACACACACACACACACACGCACGCACTCACACACACAAACACACACACACACACACACACACACCCATGTCCATATGGCATGATGAGTTTCTGCCCCAGTTGAGCGAGCAGCTCCCCTGGGGTTGTCCCACTGGGATGGACGCTTGTGTGACAGGAACAATACCCCCAATATTGACTTTTCACACCAGTGCTATTATGTGACCTAATTAGGCCCAAAATCACAATATGAAGCTCCAAAAGAGCCGCGGGCAGAGACAACTTGACACACTGTGGGGGGTCAGTGAGTGTGTAACAATGTCTTAAGAGGTGGACTGAACATGGGGATGACGGAGAAGTGGATTTTTGGAGAAAAGAGAAGTTTGATGCTTTGAAAGTTGCACAATGTGAGACATATGAAAGGACAGTAGTGACGGGACGGAAGCAGAATACCGTCACTCAAATGTGTCTTGTATTGTTGGTTCTCATTGGGTTGATCAATGACCCTAATTCATTCCATGTCTCTTTACTGTGCTCCCTGAGCTTCACAACATATAAACTACATTTTTAAATCTTGGCAACATGAATGAATCACTGAAAGAAAACACAACACAAGCAAGATATGTAAACTTTAGACATGGAAACATCATGGAGCGTCACTGAGCATCCGCCTGAAACGTGCACTTCTCTGTTCAAAAAGACAAGAAAGAGGAAGGAGGAGTGCTAACTCAGCTTTCTTATTTTTTTCAATGGAAAACACGTACATCATCAAAACTGCCCCCTCCTTCCTTAGTCCCTGTTTTCCTTCTTTTAAAGTCACTTCTGCATTTCCAGAAAATGACCCACTGAGGTTATTGAACTGCTCAGCTGGGTATTGAAGGCCAAACTGGTGTGAGGTGGTGGCTCACATTATTCTCTCTACTGGAGTTTAAATTGATCGGAATGTGGCTTAATGATGTGTCTTTTTCACTGGCACCATGAAAAGAATGTATTTGTATGCCACAGACTCTAAAACACAGTTGAATAACCCACAAAGATGTAAGTGTCTGTCACTATCTTTTCCAGTATCTGTCACTATCTTTTTAGGGCAACTGGGTTCAAACCAAACAGCCACCTCTGATGTTGGAAACTGAAGCCACTGACGAAATGATACTGCAGGACCTTAAGTGTCCATTTGGGGCTGGCTTCAAAAGTCAGGGAAATCCAGTTGGAACCATGTTAACATGCCCACGCCAAAATACTCCTATGGCACATTAGGCCCATTGTAGAAAAAACAATTGTGCTGTAGGAAAAGAGAAATATTCTCAAATTAAACTCAGAAAAATGTTTGAAAAAAAGTCGAGAGTAAAGTAGCAAATTTGTAAGATTCTCAAATAAAAAATGTGTAAAAAAAAAGGCAAATTTTCCACCATAAAGTGATAATTTTATGAGAAAAAAAGTGCCAAATCTGTGAGAAAAAAGGGGCAAATTTTTGCTTCAAAACTTCTATTCAGAAATCAATAAGTGAAGCCAGAGAGGCTGTGCCCATGTTGTGTATACTATATGTAACACTTCTTCCAACATCTGCTTAACAAAATTCAAAAATATGCATTTATTTTACTTTTCTTTGTGGTTTATTATCATTAATTTCAGTTACTCCATCTTCTGTGAGCGATTATGTAAGTTTATGTTTGTGTCCCCAGTGGACTGTTGATAATGACTGACACCTCAGCAATCCTCCCTCCATCTCTGACCTGAACTGTGGACCCTGCAAGCCATCTGTAAGAACACAGCAGCGTGATCACAGACATATTATCAGTCCAATTACCGCCTTTATGACTGGCTTGCTTTCATAACCTCACACAGGTAGGGAACAGGTTACCTCCCAGCAGCAGCAGAGTGAGGAACACCTGAGAGCAGTCGAAGCAAAGTGTCAGTCCATTTTGCCAGTTTAAGCCAGCTGATGAGCCCCTAAAGAGATGTGGATCAGCTTGAGTTGTTGAGTTTTATGCTCTTCTGAAAAATCAGATCTTAAGATCCTTATTTCCACCCTTAGAATCATGATTCCCTTTTACTTTGCATTGTTTTATTACATAACTTTACCGTAGGCATTAAGCTTTTTTTATAATCACTCTTATTGCCGTCTTGCCAAGCTGTGAGGGCAATAACAACTCAATATTGTAAAAAAAAGCAGTCACAAGGATGAGGTTCTGACACGTTTAAGCTGAGCCTGAGCTACTCTTTAGTATTCAGAGAGTGTCAGCATCTGTGAGCTAACCTCCAGTCTTTTACCCTTTGGAACAATTGGAGGAAGCAGCGCTGTTAGATGGAAGGACACATCAGCCAGGATGTCAGATATAGGCAGGGAGGAGGAAGATTCCTCAATGCACTGACTCAAAAAAAAAGAAATAAGCATCAGAGTTTGTTAGACACCCATCATACTTTTACAAAAAAGAATTATTACTGTATTTTAAGGTTATTTACACAACAATTATGATTAATTTTTGGGCGTAAAAATAGATCCTTATTGAACAAGCTCCCAAGACATATCTGATCTGGAGCAGGTGGGGGTTCAATGTCAATGACACTTCAGCAGCCTAGTTTTCTGACCTCAGATCTTCTACCCATTAAATCCAAACGTGCCAAGTGTAAACACCAGAAATATTTCCAGTTTAGCCTCAATACCACAAGTGCGCACATGCAAACAGTTAGCTACAAACTAAGCTGGAATAAGCTGAGACTGCATTACCGGTAATCACACTGTTAAGAGGAATCTGCGACCTCACGAGCCAATTACATGAAGGTAAATAAACAATACTGTGAACACACACTAATGTGCGTAATGTAAGCAACGCTTTGGACGTGGACATTAATGGGCTGACACATATTTAAGTAGTTTATGAGTTTGGGTTCTGAGGTAGCGTGAGTCATGGCTTTTCTGTGAACTCTGACCAGTCAGCAAAGCAGAGCTCACAAACACACGCACACACTCACACACATACACTCAGTGACCAATAAGCGGGTAGTTACAGTGTGAATTACAGCCTTTCATAAGAGGTCAGCTGTCCTGTCTGTGCAGCCAAAGGTTACTGTCTAGTGTGTGTAATTGCATTATAAGATGTCAACTTATTGCATCAAATTTCATAGATTCATAGATTTCATAGATTCAAGGCCAAACAGAGGAGCACCTTTATTGCTTATAAAGCAATAAAGGTTATTTTGTTGATGATATTAGTTCCAATTCACCCACACATATTGTACATTACACTAGTGTTTTTTGCATGAGGTGTCGACCAATAATTACAGGATGGAGCGCATCCAACTAGCTGTCCTTGTGACTGCAAGACAGGCCAGAATTTCTAAGTCCAAAACAGCCTCAGATTTGCTGTGATTTACCCAGCTGTAATCAAATACCCACCAATCTCCCATGCAAACACGTAAGAATGTGCAAAAACACTCTCCACAGTTTTCCATCACTCTCACCTTCCACCGTTTCTCACATTCACCAACAAACAGACCTTGGCGGAATCATAAACACAGCCAATCTCACAGCTTGTAATCTTATTCCCCCTGCTGCTCCAAACACTTTCTATTTCACTTCTCGATTCCCATCCTTGAATCTATCCAAACTGACTGAACCTTTGACACAAAACAACAACTGCAGATCCTCAGACACACTCTCCAAACAGCAGAATCAGCAAACATAGGAAGGCCACCCAACATATCAGACTGTTTAGCAGGACTCAGAGTACCTGCATGTGCTTCTACGAAATAATAACAAATTCCTACTAAAGAGATGTGAGTATTTTCTGCTTACCCAGTGGCGAGGGCTGCTCTCTGGGGAGCGAGGCTGGTACCTCTGCAGGTAGACGCCACCCTCCCCCTCCAGCAGCAAGGTGCAGTCCAGGTCGGGACAGGTATTGTAGGGAGCAGTAGGCCAGGGCAGAAGGGTGGCAAGAGGATAGTGTGAGATCATGCTGACTGCCTGGATCAGCGGCATGGACGGCACAGGGGCCAGGACATACTCCTGTCTGGACCGCAGATTGAATGGAGAAATTCTGAAACTGAAGATGTTGAGGATGGAGATGATACAGATATAGGCTCCCCTGGTGTCTTGGTTTCCCAGAAGTTTTCTCTCCTCCTCCTCTCTCCTTGGCCTGTTTGTAGACTTGTCTTCCCTCAGAGGTGTCACTAATGATAACTCTCCTCTCTTCACTCTTCTTCCTTCCTCTTTTTCCCCTTGTACAGTTTCAAACTACCCCTCTTCTCTTTCTTTTCCTCTCTCTAGGCGCGTGCAACTTGGCTTGCCAACAACCACATGAGTGATTAAAGTCTATTGTCTTTCTCCCTCCTTCTTTCTCCTGCCCCCTACATTCATCCCAGCCACAGGAGGAGAAGGAGGAGGAGTTAAGACCAAGTAGCCCGCCCCTCCTCTTTTTAAAAACACTACCCACAGATTAAAGAGAGTGTGGAAGAATGTGGAGAGAGGGAAAGAAAGACAGGAAAGCTGAGATAGAGAGGAGGATGTTAGGAAAGAGGTTCTAAGAATGACTAACAATAGAGGATTTTTTTCCATGATAGATGGACTTTTGGACTTGTTTAGACTGCTGGATTCCAAAATGTGCTCATTAAATCTGCCAACACTTTTTGAATCTAATTCTCATTGTGTTGAGTCATTGCTTTTGCTATATTGTGTAATAATCCCTTTCATACAGCCATTAAAATTCCTTAACCCCTTCTTTTGAGATTTATTACCGGAAGTATTTTGGAATATTGTGTCTGGATAAAAGTGATACAGACTTTTTGCAGTAAGCTTAAAGCTCCTGAGGAGTTTTTACTTCATTAGGGTATCATACCAATTTCTTAATTTGACCTACAAAGCAACCAAGACCAAAACTGAAGTGACTTATACGTTCTATGTATATATTGAAAATTCAGGAACAGCCACCAGCAGTGGCTCGGTCTGTAGAGACTTGGCTTACGAACCGAAGGGTTACCAGTTTAAATCCAGGTATGGACCAAGTTTGGATGTTGGACTGGTAGCTGGGGGGATGCCAGTTCACTTCCTTGTGCAAGACACTGAATTCTAACAGCTCAAAACGCTCATCCGTGTACTAGCCCACACTCAGATATATGGTCTCTGCTTTGTCCACAGGGGGCGCCAGACACAATGAAACTAATAGTCCCTCATAGGATCTTTAGAAAGTTCTACTGTTGTTCTTTTTCTGTGATTTTTTGTTTGTTTTTTGGGGGTTTCTTCCTTTTTTCTCAATCTACAGTTTTTACAATGAACTTTCTTTGGTCTAAACTGTGAATCTGGAAGCATGTCTGAAAATAATCTTTAAAGAATATGGTATTGCAACTAAGAACTGACTCAACAACTTCAGGTGTTAAGACATGTGCACTGAATGAAGTCACTCATTCAGCTCCCTCTCAGACAGATCAGCTCAGTGACATTTGTGACATCAGGGTTAAAGTCAGACCTTGATAAATGTGTAACAATTATGGACAGCAGGCCTGTAAGTGTGTGTGTTTGTGCTGGTGTGTGTTTTTGAGTGTGTGTGTGACTGAGTTCAGAGAAGAAATCAGAGCCACTCATGTGTGAAACACTGCTGTTTAAGAGAGGAGGATTATCTGGGACCAGGCAGTGCTCTGATACACACACGCACACACACAGAGACACACAAGCAGCCAGTGCAGATGAAGATCCAGTGGTTAATATTGTACAAAGTGTGAGGAAAGTTTATCTTACAGTTTGAAGCTGCAGTGTGAAAGTCAGACGTTGCATCCTGTTTTCTTTGGTAAATAAACAGCCACTGGAAAAACACCAGTGTCAGAGAAGCATCCGGTGAAGTTACTCTACAGGAGAGGGACATTACTCGACCCACACACACAAATACGCACACTCACTTACTAGTATCCATAAGTCTGTATTATCTGTGGTTTTGTTAAAACATGTACATCTCCCTGTTTGTCTGTCACTTACTCCATCTATGTCCATTTCCCCCTACTCTCATCTCTCTCTTTCCCACACTCTACCTGTCCAGTCGTGGCAGATGGATCAATGATACGTCTAGACCTGCTTTTTTGACATTTCCTGAGATAACTTTTGATATAATTGAAATTATACAAATGAAAAACGATTGATTGATACAAGCAGCACCACACATAGACACGCCTTTGAGTACAAACACTTGGCGTCTTAAAAAAACAATATCTGCATTGGTCCATTTGTCAGATTTCACATGTTTAGAAGGCATTTTAGTAATCTAAAATGTAAATCCCATACTTATTATATGGCAGTATTTAATTAATTGCTGCAAGACAATGAAACCAATATATTGCAAGAATCATGGATTACGGAAAAAACACCTTACAGCCTTTCAGATGTATCTGTGTGTTAGGTGTTTCACTATCAAAGTCCAACACTATCCACTATGCAAAATATATTTTGCTTGTTCATTACTAATTATTGTCTTCTGAGACTACACTCATTTGTGACCTGTGATCATTTGTGTCTCAGTTGTTTCATTTTAGTTGAGACATTCACAGACTTTTTGACTGAGGTGACCAAACTGGGGCACTGATGTAGACAGAGGAGGCCGGGGTATTTGCACGAACACTAATTACTTGCATTAACCCTCTCTGTCTTCTTCGACTTTCACTACTATCACTTGAGGATCATGCTTTTGATATTTTCCCGTGTACAATTGTCTACTGTAAAACTTAACACAACAGAGTGGTGACACAAACATTTTCTTTTCTAAATTCTTTATGGGCTCAAAAACCAAATGTTTGTCCAAAGTTACAATTGAAGACACACACAGAAGTAGTGCTACATTTTGATACGACAGCTAGTGCTAGCCTGTTATAACACAGCCCAAGGAGTTGATTTTAACATAAGTCCCACTTCTGCCAATAGCCAATCATAGCATAGGATGTGGTTTGGCACGAGAAATGGCCAATCCAATCTGAAGGGGGGCAAGTGCCACCCTTGAGCACCCCTCTGGACACACCCCTGCTTCTTAGGGTCTCTGGGAGCAATACAGATGAAAATTTCAGATGGCAATATTTGAGAAAAGAGATTATCTTGTTTTTGTGTCTTACTGATATAGTTTACGTTTGTCACAGTATTAGTTGAGAGAATGTCATTTGGCTGGTCTGAACAACCAAACGTACTTCTTAAGACATTCGAAATAGCTCCATTTGAAACAGCTACAACAGTGACAGTCTATAAATACAGCAATGCATTGGTATAAGATTGTGATCATGTCATTCATAAAGTCCATTCTTCTTCTGAAAAGTGAAATTGAGTATTTTGACATGGTATTATTGGTATCTCCCACCACAGGTAGTTTTTTTCCAGGAGTGATAGCTCAATAAGTGAAATAATCTCTGCTGTAGCACAAGGTTGTCTCTCCCAAGTCATTGCTCGGGCCATGATTCAAACCTTCAATCCGACTCAGGGTGACTAAGTTCCACTGCAACCTTCATCACAGAAAAATGCAATGAGCCTCCACCTAAACTATGTTTATATTTAGCTCTGACTCATGGTCAGAGGCCATGGATAAAAAATAACTTTAAAATTAAAATGCCTCTGTAATCAGAGCAGATAAATGGAGCTGAGCTGAAGTGTCTGAAGAGGGTGATAATAATAAGCATTTATATGACCATGACTGACTGTGCCTCTGTGTGTTTGTGTGTTTGTGTGTGTTACTGCTGGGAATGATGGGATAATGACAGGCAGGAAGATTGAGTTAACACACTGCATGTCTTTTCGTTGTGGGGATGGACTTCCAGTGAACCGGCCTCCCCCTCTTTCCTCCATTTCCTCCCTCTGTTGTTGAGAGCCTTCCACTTCCCTCCAGTTTACTCATCAGCCACATTCAGTGGTCTTCACTTGACTTATGCCCTACTTACACTCATACAATGTGACAAATTGTCACTGAAACGGCAAGAACCTATCATTTTTTCAAATACTTCTTCTGCTCGTTGTAACATGTTTTCATTGTACATTTAAATCTTTCACTCTCCTGGCTTTTCTTCTCTGCCTCTGTCTGAGTGTGCTGACACAGTCATGGTGTATCCAGCCCCAGTTTACACAGCTGGGAAGTCAAAGCTCTCCATACTCTGACAACACACATACACACACTTTTACACACACTATACACTCAAGATTGTCTCAATAGAAAGAAAACCTCTCGTCCTGCCTTTCAATTTTTCATTCACACGCTCACAGTGGAACACAAAAGGAGAGATCCCCATTGAATACAATATTTGACACAATGGAAGTGAGTTGAATCTTGCAAGCTGATACATGAGAGTAAAAACTCACTCACGGAGGAAGTATTCATATCCTTTTACAGCAAAAGTAGCACTCCTACAGATTTAAACAGTTTAAGTATCAAGTCCAGGCATAGACTTGATAGAAAATGGACAGAACAACAGATATCCTGACTGAAGCCAAAATCTTTAGAGCTCCCTCTGATGACGGCTGCAGTGTAGGTCATAAAGCCCACCTCCTCCATTACTACAAATGATAAATGCATGTCAGTAAAAATACACCTTACATAGCAGTTCTTATCATGCAGATTTATGTTCATGTGTTCACAATTTAGTTTCATTAGTTATTTTTTGTTTAAAACATGATTGATTGACAGCTCTGGTGACAAATGTAGGCCTCTACAGTGTTCTTTATAAGATCAGCAGAGTAGAGGAGGAACGGGGAAAGGAAACGTAAGGAGTCACTTAACTTTCCATAGCCACAAGTTTCTGTTTCATATCAGCACAATAATCTGTTCTGCTGTGAACTGTACTGACCTGAAGGATCTTAAACGGTTTATCAGTAAGTGAAATATGTGTTTTGGTCAGTGGACGGGGTGTGGCTTCAGTCCTGCAGCTCCACCAGCCAGATAGCTTCTGGGCACGCCACAGCTCCACCAGGGCAATATGCCATTATCAATGTCAATATGGGTCTTCACATCTCACAATAGAAGGATATGGAGGCACATAGTCCATTTACTGTCAACAAGTCCGGGACCTTAATTCTAAATAGTGAAGGAGTTACGGGTTTGGAGCTAATCTAAGTCACTTTAAGTATTGTTGGTTCTTTCTCTAATAATGGATACATTCAGGTTAAAGCTCCTGTAAGAAACTTTCACTTCGGCAGATTTTGGAACCTCCTGTGGACAACGTTATACATCTTATCTGTTGCTGACCGTGTAATGTACATAAATAGGCAGTATTTTTTAAATATAGATTTATATTCTCCTTTTTTTCAGTCAAACATATCTGTCACTCTGACTCTTTGAAGTGGAACTCTAAAGAGTCTGCAGCGGCTGAGGCTCAGTGGATAGAATCGGTCGTCTTTTAATCGGAAGGTTGGTGGTTCAATCCCAACTCCAGCAGTCACATGCCGAGGTGTCCTTGAGCGAGACACTGAACCCCAAATTACTGCTGTTGTTCAGAGGTGTGTGAATATGAACGAATGAGATCAGCTAATACTGATGGACCCTTACATTAGCAGCCTCTACCATCAGTGAGTGAATGGGTATGAATGAGTGAATGCGACTTGTAGTATGAGAAAGTGCTTTGAGTAGTCAGACAGACTAGAAAAGCGCTATATAAGTCCATTCCATTTACCATTCCATATCCTGTGGTAGAAATAACACATTTAAAATGACTACAAACGTGTATAAATAAACACTCTTCTTCCTGTAGGTCTTGTTTACTTTTGTTGGTCCTAGAGAGATATGATTATTAATTTCAGTCTGTTTTATATCCTGTTAAACACCACTCAAAGAAGCTTTAAGTAGAAGAAAAAGTGTGTTAAAATCATACACATGTTTATGATGAACTAATTAATCATTATTCATACAAACATCAGCAACATGACAGAAGGTAAACATTATTACACAGAATATTCAAAGTTTTATCAAGCAGATTTTCTTTTACATTTTTTCAGTTTTGTAGAAATCCAGCAAGGCTTTAATGCCTGGCATGTTTTTAGACAACTCCACATTGCCCTCTGTTGGATGAAATGGGAACATAACCAGCGCAATTAACTCAAGAATAACAGAATTAAGACTGCTTAATCCTCTCCAGGGATAATATTGGAGTACTTGCACAAAACAAACACTAATTACATGATAAGATTGTTTGGATGAAGGTTCATATTGCCTGTGAGTATTGGTGCAGTCAGGACTATTTCTGTACTGACAGTACAACCCTGAATAAGTGTGTATGTGCTTTTCCCTCACACACACACATACACATACTTATTTAGTGACTGAATGGAGGTCTCAGGGTGCTCTTGTTGACACTGAACAGTTACTCATTATCAGTTAGAGGAAGAGAACAGAGAGGGACAATGGACACTTTCTCTGGATCACTGACACTGAGAGAAAAAGAAAAACAAAAGACGAAGGAGGCTGCAGAGGCCACCGAGTGTTTCAAAAACAATGTTTTTATTTTACATTTCCTTCTCCTTTCTGTGCTTCCTTGGTCTTTTGAAATCCAAGTGTATGAGTGGATCATGCCCCTACATGAATGTGCGTATGTATGAGTATGTGTGCTTGTCAAAAGGACACGGCCTTACAACAGCGGTGTTAGTCACTGGCCACTTCCCCGCTCAGTCAGCAGCTTCACTGACTCATTTGATCCTCTTACACAATGTTATTACTTTTATTACATAAAGAATCACAGAAGATCACTCTCTGTGTCCAATGACAATTTTAAAAATCAACAACTTACCCTCTGATGACAATGACTCCCTATACAAGATGCAATATCTTATCAAATTTGATTTGCACATAAGTCAACAAATGTTCCACCAAAGATCAATACCATGTGTCTTCTGATATATCATATTAAGCTAATCTTTTACATGAGGTACAAGAATGCTCCCTTGCAGTGGTTCCTGTTCCAACAGTTGGGGCCCCCTTGAAAGCCTTACTTAATTAGAAGCACATTTTCTGTTTCTTAAATCCTGCACAGATTTTTCAAGCCATAAATAATGAGAGCCATGATTATACCTGAAGCAATCTGTGATGTGGAAGCAGCAGGACAGTAGGTTTATGTTGTTCAGTATTATGTATGGTTTTGTCACTGAGGTTCTTGTAGTTCTGATTCATTAACTTACACCTTGTGGCAGATGTGACCTTACTGTCTGGCAGGGCAGGCCAAACTCTAGTACCTAAGCAAGGGGTAGAGATACATTGCACACTCTGGTGGTGGCGGCCACCTCTTTGAATACAAAGGCCATTGGGGCTGCATTGAGGGCCACTTTCTTTACAGTGTGTCTCAAAGGTTCCTCCACCCAGACACACTCTCACACGGAATATGTGACTGGATGGAGAGACAATCGCAGTACAATACAAGAACAGTGGATTACGATTGTAACCTTGGTTCTCTGAATACAGAGAAACTATCTCTGCATTTCAAGGCCAATCGCAAACCCATTCATTCATTATTAACCAGTGGGTCCATTAAGGGCATTAATTACCCACATATGGGCCAGTGGGTGAGTAGGGGTGTGTCTTAAAGAATCATTCACATCAAAAGGACTGTTTGGGGTTAGTCCCTGTATATTTTGAATATGTAAGTGTGTGGAGAGATGGTGTTTTTACTCAAGGATACAATAATGATGACCATTTGGAGAAATCAGAGTAGCACCATATACATTTTTGAGTTTTTTTCCTGTCATACATAAAAAGGGTTTATAATGAATCATGTTGTGTACTGTAAAAACTTCTGAAACAAAGGGGATTTGTGATTTTAGGCTATTCAAGTACAAAAGACCCTACTTGACCCTAATGCTGTTAAAGGTGCAGAGTGTAGAAGGTTAACAGAATTTATAATTATTATAATTATATAATGGGATGTAATAAGTATGTTAAAAATGAGTGTATAATAACCTATATGAAACTATAGTTTCTTTGTTTTTTTTTACTTAGATTAAGTATGTATGTAAACATAAGGAGCAGGTCTCCTCATGGAGGCTGCCATCATTTTTCTTTAGCAGCTCAGAACAGACATATGTATTTTTTTGGAATTGTTCTGTTATTGGAACGAAATGTTGTTTTCGTTCGTGCTGCCTGCTCACAGAGCAGACGGTTACCAACGGCTTATAATGTTTAATAACGTATTTTAGACTTTTCCCATTCCTACACACTGCACTTTTAAACACATTAAATCAGGTTTTGAAAAAAGTAATCTGCCTGTTCTTCTTTCTCTTAAATGTCAAAGGTAGACCTGTATGAACACCTAAACACTATAATTATACTGCCACATGCAGCAGAAATTTCTGGGCTTGCACCATGCTCAGTTTGTATCCACTTGACATATGTGTGAGTATCAGAGTATTTTTATCAATAGGTTCTCATTCTTCTGTTTCTCTGTGTGCAGGCTGAAATCCACTCCAAGCTTTGTGGACTTAATGCTGAGTCGAGCATTCTGCAGAACTTCAGCCTGTGACATGTGTAGTGACAATGAACCCTTGGACTGTTTGTTATTCTTCTGTTCCTCTTAGAAATGAAACTGACAGTTTCCCCTCTTTTTAAATGAGGCTGTTGACATTATCCTATTATTTCAACATATTGCATGAATAAAAAAAAAATAAAAAGCATCATCTTTTTTTCTTTTTGTAAGTCCATCAGATATCCTAACATATGAAATGAAAGATTTAAAACTTAAACCAAAGTTGTATTGTAATTGTTGCTTGATATTACATTTGGAGGTTCATTTTTAGTCTTCACTAGGTTCAGTTAACCTGTGAGTTAAATTTCATACAGTATGTAAATGACTAACCTGGACAGTAAAGGAGGTCATACACGTGACAGCAGGCTTTATCCAACAACTCAAATCCCCTGTATCCCCTGTATCTCACACATGCTGTGTGTGAATGTGTAGCACAGACAGAAGCCAGTGTGGTTTTAAAAGAGCAGTATACGCAGAAAGTGAAGGGCTCAACCTAATCTGATATTCTAGATGATGTCTCAGTAACCAAGGCTGTGTGTGCGCTCTGTTGCTTAAAAAGCACATATACACTCACACAGACATAAATAATATCTTACAAAGATAACAGCAAAGAAGAAAAGAAGTGAAAGACTACTGTTGGTCAATATATTATCACCAACATCTCAGGGGAGAGGAGGTATAGGGAGGTATTGGGAGGTATAAGGAAGTTTAAGGAGGTATATACCCCATCTTGGACTTGCAGGACAACAGATGATTGGAAGGGGGTTCACAGTTCAAACGCTAGATCCAGTAGCTCTAAAATGAGCTCATCAAATTCACAATCTTTTATTGTGTTGGTGACATCCCTAACCCTAATCCTAACCCTAATCCTAACCCTAACCCTAAACCCTAACCCTAACCCGACAATGGGGTCAATATGACCCGACAATATATTGCGGGGTCAAAATGACCCGGCAATATATCGCGGGGTCAACATGACCCAGCACTGTTGCGGGATCAATATGACCCGACAATATATCACAGGGTCAAAATGACCCGACAATATATCGCAGGGTCAATATGACCGGACAATATATCACGGGGTCAAAAGGAACCGACCATATATCGCAGGGTCAATATGACCCGACTCTGTCGCCGGGTCAATATAACCCAACACTGTTGCGGGGCCAATATGACCCGACAATATATCACGGGGTCAATATGACCAAACAATATATAGTGGGGTCAACATGACCAAACAATATATCGTGGGGTCAACATGACCCAACACTGTAGCGTGGTCAATATGATCTGACAATATATCAGAGGGGCAATATGACCCTACAATATATTGCGGGGGCAATATGACCAGACAATATATCACAGGGTCAATTTGACCCAACAATATATCACTGGGGCAATATGACCTGGCAATATATCGCGGGGTCAATATGACTGGATAATATATTGTTGGGTGTAAATGACCCGACACTGTCGCAGGGTCAATATGACCAGGGAATATATCGCAAGGGCAATATGACCTGACCATCGCGGGGTCAACCCCAACCCTAACCCCAACCCTAACCCCAACCCTAACCTTAACCCTATCCCCAACCCTAACCCTAACCCTAACCCTAACCCTAACCCCAACCCTAACCTTAACCCTAACCTTAACCCTATCCCCAACCCTAACCCCAACCCTAACCCTAACCCTAACCCCAACCCTAACCCCAACCCTAACCCTAACCCCAAACCTAACCCCAACCCTAACCCCGACCCAAACCCCAACCCTAACCTTAACCCTAACCTTAACCCTATCCCCAACCCTAACCCCAACCCTAACCCTAACCCTAACCCTAACCCCAACCCTAACCCCAACCCTAACCCTAACCCCAAACCTAACCCCAACCCTAACCCTGACCCAAACCCCAACCCTAACCCTAACCCTAACCCCAACCCAAACCCTAACCCTAACCCCAACCCTAACCCTAACCCCAACCCTAACCCCAACCCTAACCCCGACCCAAACCCCAACCCTAACCCTAACCCTAACCCCAACCCTAACCCTAACCCCAAACCTAACCCCAACCCTAACCCCGACCCAAACCCCAACCCTAACCCTAACCCTAACCCTAACCCTAACCCAAACCCTAACCCTAACCCCAACCCTAACCCTAACCCCAACCCTAACCCCAACCCTAACCCCGACCCAAACCCCAACCCTAACCCTAACCCTAACCCCAACCCTAACCCCAACCCTAACCCTAACCCTAACCCCAACCCTAACCCCAACCCAAACCCTAACCCTAACCCCAACCCTAACCCTAACCCTAACCCTAACCCCAACCCTAACCCCAACACAAACCCTAACCCCAACCCTAACCCCAACCCTAACCCTAACCCCAACCCTATCCCCAACCCTAACCCCAACCCCAACCCTAACCTCAACCCTAACCCTAACCCCAACCCTATCCCCAACCCTAACCCCAACCCCAACCCTAACCCCAACCCCAACCCCAACCCTAACCCCAACCCTAACCCTTAGAAGAAAAGTGAAGGAAAAAGAGAAACTTAAACTGAAGTTTTAAACTAACTTGTTCACGGAGCGCTTTTTCAGACTTTCTCAATTAATTTGTTTAAACTTAACACATTTTTTACTTAAGTAGAAGTATATCAATCATAGATGGTGAAATATGCTTTTTTGGAAAACAATGTACTTTCTATTTGTTCTTATGTATGAATGAATGATGGATTATATAAGGTTATATATGTGCAAACAAGAAGTATTGATATTTCTTGAAATAAAACTCTGTAATGTTTGTGTGTAGTTTACATGCGCTAACTGCTCCTTGACAGCTGATTCTCTCCATCTCTCCCGGACAATGTATCAGAGGGAAAGAGAGAGAGAGAGAGAGAGAGAGAGAGAGAGAGAGAGAGAGAGAGAGAGAGAGAGAGAGAGAGAGCATTCCTGCACACTTCCTAAATATTCATTTATTTGAAACCCATTATATTCATATGAGTTTATTCAAACATAAATAATATATTATGAGCTGTATGACGTGAAAGGCCTCACAAAGCAAGTGAGTCGATCATGTTGTCATTTAAAATATGACCAGCAGGTGGCAGCATTACCCCTCTTGGCACCAAAGAGAGTCCTTACCTGATGGAGCAAAATGTTTAATTGGCATTCGTACTGGAACTTATTTCCAGGCATAACACATATATAAAGCAAGGTCTGGTCTGTGATAAGTGAAGGTTACAAAATAAATTGTGCTGTTGTCTGAACTATCAAAACATGGCCTAATTTTAGGTGAATACAAACAGGTCTTGTACTTTCAGTCAAAGAGCAGGACGTACATTTTTTTTATAGATTTGTCACCACCTTACCATTCATCCGACCTTTTCTTACTCTTCACATCAAATAACCTCCCCCACCAATCCCCACTCCCCTCTTACCTCTCCTCTCCATCCCTCTCTCTTTCAGATCTCGCAGCAGACAGGAACTATAAAACAGTGTGCAGAGGTTCACTCAGCCAGTGAACAGTGGGAGCCAACACTCCTGCTGAGGGTCCTTTACACGATAAACACTCAAAGCTTGAGTTCATTGGGAAGTTGCAGCTCCTTTTATCTTTTACCACTGATTTCAAAATGTCACATGGCTTATTTTCAGATGGTTTGTATCTTATAAGAAATCAGTTGGGTCATGTGAACAGCTGCAGCGAGTTTGTGCTTGAAATCAAACAATAATATACAGGACTTAATGAAGGCTGTAGTGTGTTTCCCACAGAGACAAAGAGTGCTTTGCGTGTGTTGTTTTCGTTGAAGTCTTCCCTTCCTCTCATCATTTGCGTCTATCCACAAATTCTCTGCACCATTAAAAGCTCAGTCCTAAATGATCAATATTATAAGAGGTCATTAGCATGTCAGTTTTCTGCAGAGTGAGTACAAACACATTTTAAGAGAACTTGTTTTATTAGTTCAGCCCAGCACCACAGCTAAACCAAGAACAGCCTGTACTAAAGACATGAATAATTCATTAATCTAGTCTTTCCAAAATATATAACACAAATATGCTCAAGAGCAAAGGTCTGAGGCAGATAAAATAGCATACATCAAACATGCTACAGACTACATGTGATGTATAAATGACTGATGGTCTTAACATTTATGAGCAGGGCCAGCCTGCTTTGTGACTGATAGCTACAATGACAGAAACACTGAGCATAATGACATCTATAACTCACTCGCTATGTGGAGAAGAAATGCTTTTCTGTCACTGTGTGTGTGTGTGTGTGTGTGTGTGTGTGTGTGTGTGTGTGTGTGTGTGTGTGTGTGTGTGTGTGTGTGTGTGTGTCTGTCTGTGCAGCTCTCCTTTTGAGAAATCTTGAGTCTGAGTCTTAGACCTTCTGTATGATACACCTTTAAATCCGGCTTTTGCTGTAATTGTGATGGTAAAGATCAGTGTCCAGAGCTACAGAGTTAGACATTATGTCAGTAAGGGTCCTCATAAGTACAGAAGTATGTGACTGTATGTTTGCGTATGAGTTTGACATCGTCTGAGACAGTGACACTATTGGGTACAGGATGCCATCCCCCCTCCTCCCACATATGCTCAATTCTTTAAACAAATCCCAAAATTACTCTGTACAAAAAGATGGACGACATGACGTTTCCCCTAAAGTGAAGCTAAAACATTTGGAGGTTTAACTACTGCATAATAGGTCATAAGGTTCACTTCCTCCATATTAACAGATGGACCATTGTGAAAAACTATCAAGTCATAGTTGACAGAAAAAAAAATCTGAGACCAATGCCAAAGTTAACAGTTCTGTTGACAAATGCGACTCCTTCAGCATTCTTTACCAGATTAGCAGAGCAAGGAAACAATGGCATGAGAAAACACAGCAGACACTAATAATAGAGTTGATGATCTTTTCAATTATGAATTTTAAAGCAACAAGAGTATCTGATCTGGCCAGGTTTATGAACTCACTGCCTCTCAATATAAACATGACAAGATCTCTAGGTATTATTAAAAGATAACTAACCACCTAACTTTTTAATTGGGCTCTTAATTTGAATACATTTTATAGCCTAGTTTAGTATTTTTATCATTGTTTCAATATTAGTTTTATCTGCTTTTATCGTGATTTAATTTTTTAATTCCTTACTTTTTATAGTTCAGTCTAAAATTGTATCACATTTTTTTTTACATTTTCAAAATGTCTTCTGTCTTGTTTAAGTTGTTCATAATTTAAGTTTCTGCACTCAATTTTCTGTTTGTTCATTTGTGAAGCACTTTAATGTGTGAAAAGTGCTATACAAATAAAGTTGAGTCAATCTGCTGTGGTTTGTGACAGTCAGAGGGATTTAAGTCAAATGTGTGTTTTGACTAGCGGAAAAAAGTCGTCTTAGAACCGATCTATATTGCACAGACTCTGGCTCCAAAAGATGTCAACACCCATCGGGGGGTGCTTTGGCTTCACTTCTGTAAAATGGGAGGAGACAGAGACACGCTGTTCAGCTTAATGTACAATCGATGATCTGCACATATGCACACAAACAGGACACACAGTTAAGTTTCCCACTCACACTTAAGAGTTGTTTTCAAACAGCTTAAAAACGTCTTTATTCCTCTGCTGTCCAATAAACAAAACACATGTTTTTCTTTTTAAATAACAATAATTGTCTTTAACAATAAAAAACATTGATTTGTGAGGAGGATTTTTATCTTTTTCACACAAACTGCAAATAATGTTAGCTCTGGTCCATGTGTTGCTTAAGTTTCATCAGGCTGTAAGTGTCTCCACATGCCCAGAGGAGGCACACAGGGAATAAATAAAGCTTTTTGTCAAAGGCCTGCTGGCCCTCATCCCAGGTTCTCCTCCTCTTCCTCTCCTCAGAGTCCCTTTACTGACATCAGAACTTGACTTTTATCCATGAATGAATGTACAGTATGTCAGCTTGTAGTTCAACAGTCTTTTCAAGTGGGTGTACACCTTAAATTCACTGTGTGTACACTGCACAGTAAACAGGAGTCTCTCTCAGTCTCAGGTGTGTGTCACCTAACGCTCTCAGGTGTGTGTATCACAGTTCATCTCGTGAGGCACGAGCTGCAGGAGGCGGCGAGTCTCCGGTGACGCTGTTCTGTGCCACAGGCCGGATGCTGCCCTGTTGGGCCGTCTTGCGTGCGTGTTGTCGGTCCCAATCAGTGAGTACGGCTTCATCATCCCAGATGGTGGAAGTCTCAGTGTCACTGATGTAGCCAGGCTCTCCAGTGTAGTGGGTGGGGTAGATGAGTAGAGGTTCCACAGAGAAGGCCTGCAGGTCCCGTGGGTTGAAGTGAGACATGTACTTCGTACTGATTGGGAGGAAAGAAGAGCAAAGAAGAATTAATATGGAGGTGATTATTACAGAAAAGGATGATTAAATTCTTTATTAATCTTCTGGTTAATCCTTCCGACCACGAAGGGTTAGATATCAGGCTACAACAATGTCAAGAACCCAAGGTTATTACTTTAAATGTTGAAAGACGTATAAACCCAAGCAAATCTCCACATTTCAGACATGGTAACAGTGCATGTAAGGGAATCAATTTGTGATTGGCTCCACAATTTTAATTGCCAAAACATGTCCTGCTATTTTAGGGAACTCCTAAAATCCACAAGAAAACCAACAAGAGAGTTATACAAACATAGGAAACTTTGTGGAAGGAGAAAGAAAAGAGTTTTGAAATTAACCATAGACTATAAAAAAAAACGTATATTGAACAACACCTCTTTGGAGGGACAACAAAACTTTTGGAGCTCCCCCTGGTGACTGGCTGCAGTATAGGTCATAAAGCCTGCCGTCTTCATGTAAACAAATGTGACGTGTCAAACTTTCAAATTAAAATACACACATCAGATAAATTCTTATCAAGCTTGTTAACTGTAATAGCAGTCAGCCCTTGTCGTGCAGATTTATGCACAGGTGCTCATTTTCCTAAGGAGTTTTAATTTCTTATTTGGTGTTAAAGGATGATTGATTGACAGCTCCGTTAAAAAATACAGGCAGGAAAGAGGAGGAAAAGCTAGAAGACCAAGCTGCTACCTCCAGTCTAAAAATATGAGTTCAATGCGGAAGTGCTAAAAACTGCAGTTCAACAAAGATCTGCTTGACGCTGGCTCCGGATGTACCGGAAACCACATACACACCAATTCAAAAAAGACGATCTTTACAGCAGAAATAAACATTTTACAGCCTGGTACAAAAGACAAGTGTAGTCTGGATAGCTCATTTCTCGATCGGCACACACTGTATGAGGGGTGAATTTTTTTCTATCATAGCAATTTGGAAGATATTGAGATTACAAGTCTTCCAATGAGAGGCACAGTTGACTTGATTGACAGGCTGGAACACTGTAGCTGTTGGCTAGGAGGCTCAAAGCCCGCCTCTTTACGTCACAATCCCTCAATATTAGCAATAAGGCCGCCGCCGCCGGTTGGCCTCAAATCAGCGCTTCAGAAACAGATGGGTGAGGTCACCCATACTACGTCCATATTTTATACAGTCTATGGAAGAAACCAAAGAAATAGTGATCCAAGAGCAACTGGACTTTTGGTAACTTAGTCTGCTTCAAATCAACACAAGAAAATAAGTATTAAAAAACCAAGGCACACCCTCTCTGAGTCCAGGAAGTGCTCCTTCCTCAATTTATTTGATTCTACAACACAAGACTCCACTCTGCTGTGGACTGCACTGATCTGAGGAATCTTTGATGTTTTATCTGTAGCTATTGTTGTGATTTGGTAAGCAGAAGGGGTGTGGAGATCCCTTCTTGCTCCAACAGCGCAATACAATATGTCAGCACCCATAGAGGCAGTATTTTGGCTTCACATTTTACAATGGGAGGAGATGGAGGCACACTGCCCGTATTAACATACAGTCAATGGAATGAACATAATAGCAGTTTGATGTATCAGATTTTTTTTTTGCTCTGTGCAGCTTCATAAATATGAACAGATGTTAAAGTGATAAACACTGGTGTAAATGAACATGTGAAGTATTTAAGTTAATGTCAGCAGCGATAACCAATGGAAGTTCAAATTTTTGCCAATTCCGGTCTGTGACTGTTTTAAAGTCCACTGAACAGAAGAGGAAGGAAGGCTGAACAACACAGCAGTCACTCAAAGCTGTTGACATGACTATTTTTTATTTTGGGTATGTTGCATCAGATCTTGTTTACTGGAAGTTTTAGTTCCTATACCCAATGATCCGGAAATCCCTTTTACTAGACAGCAAATCTACAGGATGTCAGATAAGGAGCAGGACAATGTGTACTTCAGTAAAATTAAGTCATGATACGGGAGTGTTTTTCAACTTATACAAAATGAAACTCTCTAAAGTACGTCTAAATCATGTTAAAACTGAGCCAAATGAATGTATGAAGAACTTGTTGAGACATTTTTTTCAAAGAAAATGTTTCTTATTGAATTGAGTTCTTATTTTCATGCTAATCATATGTTTTATAGGTTTCACTTGTAGTGATAACAGCTGTCAAATAAATGTGTTTGAATGAGAAACACATTATTTATCTGTTTAATAAAGAATTAAACTTGTATTATTTTATAAATGTTGCTAAAGTGACCAGGATCCCCTGTAGGTAATACACTCACTATTAACACGTAACTCAAACAACCCCACCCCAAAAAGCTGAACTATCCCTTTAAAGTGGACATAAAATTAAGCTCTGAAAATAACAATTGAGATACTCATGTAAAGTACAAGCATCTCCAAGTGTTATTTAAACACAGTATACAACCAACTGCAGGTATTATAAAGATGATCTAATAACCAATGTATCCTTACATTCCCCACATCTTAATGCTGTTACATAAACTATTGTCATGTTGAGTGTATCTAGAAAATAAGCAAAGAAAAAGAACAACGAAAACCGACCCATCAGTCTGAAGCAGGGTCAAAGGGAGGAATGAGGGCTAGGTGGATCTGACACGTCAACCAAGAGGAGTCACACTCCTGCAGACAGAGGTCACCACAGGTCACCACAGAGGTCAACTCCCTGCCGCCAAGAGCCTGTTTAAAGCCTGTCAGCTCTACATTAGGACTGGAAACCCTACACCTTTATTAGAGCTGACCTGCTGCAACAGACACATCCTCCAGCAGATTTCTGTGAAATAAGGCATTCTTTTGTGGCTGTTATGGTCATTTTTGTTTTTAGCAAAATCAGAGTTATAAAGAATACAAATAAAGAAAAGTAGTGCAGCCCTTTCTGGAAGTAGACAAACAAAAGAGAGACCATACAGGCTTCCTTCTTGTAACACATACATCTTTGTCATAGCATTCACACAGAACACATAATGACTTGCTGTTAATTTGTGTTATTTAACACATTTTTCCTGCCAGCTTTCCACTCACCACCATCTTACCCATTTCTTTCAATTTTAAACAAACCCACTTTTTCTAAAAGTTGAATACACACACAGTGTATTCACTATTAATCTATATATGCAACACCAGACACACATCTCCATGTATTTATATAGTAACACACACACTCACACAGTGTCCATCCCGACCCAACCCCCCTGCTCAGGCCTCTATCAATGGGAATCCTGTCCCCCTCTCCAACCAGCAGGAAGAGCTGCTCTGGCCCACATTCCTCAAAGAGAGAGGGGGAAGGGGGAGGAGAGGCGGGTGACACAGGGGGGAGTAGGTGCGAAGGAAAGTAAAGTCCTGTTAGGGAGTTAGGAAATTTAAAAGATGCAAAAAGGATAAAATAGATGAGGATGGAGAGCGAGGAAAAGGTGAAGGGCTGACCTAGAGGATAAAGATGCTAAAAAAGGAGGAAAAATTGAGGTTGAGGTGGAGGAATAGTAGAACAGGGTATGGCAAGAATCCCAAAGGAGAAAAGAAACAGAGAAGCAGGCATTGTGTGCACTGTACCCTCTGAACCCCAAGAACAATCCATGCCCTGTGAGTGAGCGAGCACTGAAAAAGAAGAAGAAGGAAGGGGGTTGTGCCAGAAAAATGAAAGAGAGAGGGACACAATCAGGTGGAATGAGGAGTAAAAAAAAAAAGACGGAGGTAGAGAAATGTAGGGAACAAAATGTGGAGTAAAACTGGACATAAGATGTGGTCTACCACTAGAGAAAAAATTTGGAACATTACAAACTGCCTCACATTTAAAACTGGCCCTGCACATGCATGTTCGTGTCTATGTATAGATAATTACTGTACAGTAGGTCCTTTCTGAATGGGTTATAGCCCTCAAGTCTGTTTTTGTGCATGCATGGGATTTATGCATGCCTAAATTACACTGACTAAATTTAACTTTCACTATTGAAACTTCATGTTTATCCTACATTTGAATAAGCTGATGTATTCATTCTTATATAAGAGTGCACCTGCAATCATCTATTTGTGCTCTTCAGTCAATATTTCTAAACTCTAAAAGAGTGTTTTTGCACAGAATGAGTTATTTCTGCAGCCTTGTGGAGTCTGTATTTCATGCATTAAATATAATTTATTTGTAAAATTCGTGAATTCAAAATATGCACCACTGTTATTCTAATTGAAAGAATCCAAAATAAAGACTGACTTGGGGTGTTTGTCGAACATGACAGGCAGGAACTCATCCACAGGCAACATCCTTG